>NC_068937.1:56719192-56825066 GCF_016801865.2 Culex pipiens pallens | reverse complement strand
TTTTAATTTTAAAAATTAATACCAATTGACTATCAGACCAAAGCGTGATAACAAAAAGTTTTAACTTTATTTAGTTTTCAATTAGGGAAATGCCAATATTCTTTGAACAGGAATTAAATCCCCAACATAGGGGAACCGCATCTAATTCTAGCGTGCCTCTAATGTTGGCAGGTGAGAATTTCAACATTCAATTAAAGCTAATTAAAAGCGTTTTCAGCTGAAATCGAGTGATAAAAAGCCCAAAAAGAAGTGAGCAAGCAAGTTTCTAATAGAAGTTTTGCAAAAAAAGTTGTTTAAATAGTGAATATCAGCAAATTGGATGGAGTTAGGAGCGAGTGCTTAACCTGCCAAACATACGAGAATTTCCCCTATAGTTTAAGATACCCTTCTTGACTCAGACTCTATTCGGGCACAAACATTTATTTGACTTTACCTGGGAAAGAAAAAAAAATCTCCACTTTTTTACAATTTAAAATGTCATTTGAACAAAGAAACTTTCAAATATCGTTTCTTTGCAATGTTGTGGCCTAGATCAAGTAAAGCAAAATCAAACTAAATTTAAAAAAGCTTCTTCAATATTCTAGTTCTAAATCAATTTAAACTTTGGTGACTATAAAACAGTAGCACCTACAATAAACCAGATCCAAGACCTCAAGCTCGCACATCAGCCGGTTTCTCGCGACTCGTAGCAAGAAAAAAAGCTGGAGAAAGATAAGAAAGAAAGCGTCAACAACAAAAACAGTCAACCCGGGCAAAAACAGAATGGCAACGGAAACAAAAATCTCCGCGGAAACCAAATCACCACGCCAACAACACACGAGGAGTCACGGAACCACCAACCGATTGCAAGAGAGGGAAAAAAAGATAGAACACGTGGGAGCGAGTGGGAACGTGTAAAACAAGAGGGAGCTTTTCTTTGGAAAGTTGGTGTGTGTTTAAAAAAATGTTTTTTATTCTTTCAATTTATATTCGTCGTAACGTCGGACAGTTTTGCCTTCCTCACCTCAATGAGGAAAGGCTTTAAAATCACTCGAAAAATGAACTTCTTTATTCGACCTCTTAGACCCACCTTCACGTATACCTATCGACTCAGAATCAAATTCTGAACAAATGTCTGTGCGTGTGTCTGGATGTGAGTCCGTGCACCGAAAAATATGCACACGATTATCTCCGGACTGGCTGAACCGATTTGGACCGTTTTAGTCTCATTGGATCCGTCTTGGGGTCTCACAAGACCCTAGTTAATATTATGAAGTTTAGAAAAGTACTTCAAAAGTTATGCTAAAAAAAACGATTTGGCTAGAGTTTGAAATATTGTAAAAAAGGGTGGTTTTTGTAAGAAAACCCATCATGCTATATATTGTTAGAAAGGTATTTAAAAGACCTTTCCAACGCGTTCAAAAGATAGAAGATCTGACAACCCTAACAAAAGTTATGAGCACTTATGTGTTAATTATACACTTTTTTGAGGCCGGATCTCAAATATGTTGATGAAAAAGTTGTCCGGATCTATTATGCGACCCATCGTTGGATAGATAATCAAAAGACCTTTCCAATAAGCCCAAAAGATTGAAGATCTGACAACCCTATCAAAAGTTATAAGTACTTTAGTGTTTTTAGTTCACTTTTTTTGAGGCCGGACTCAGATATTTTGATAAAAGAATTGTTACTTATACACTTTTTTGAGGCTGTGTGGTGTATGAATGCGAGGAAGGCACCAACCACCTAAAGGTGGATTAAGTAACGTTTTTAATTAAAACATTGATTATTTTAACCGACTGAGAACATAACAAAACATTCCAGTCAAAAATTCATCCATTAAATAAGCTATTGTGATAACACTCAACCCCCGGTGAAAGGTCACTTTTTCGTTTGACACTTTTTTAGTTTGTACACCGTTGCACAGTGGGCAAAAACGGGTGAAAAAACGGATCTTTTGATGCCGTCAGTTTCTGCCTGTCAAAAGAATCATTTTTATTGTAAAAAATTAAGAGGAATCGATTGCTGGTACTCTCATTAGCGCCAAATGACGGGAAGTGGTCCATTTTACCCCATTTTGCCTTTTTTAGGGTGTTTTTCT
The DNA here is from genome assembly GCF_016801865.2 of Culex pipiens pallens. Lineage (NCBI taxonomy): Eukaryota > Metazoa > Arthropoda > Insecta > Diptera > Culicidae > Culex > Culex pipiens. The sequence continues at coordinate 56,822,986 of NC_068937.1, read as the reverse complement.
CGAATATCTTCAACTGCCGTAGTTTGCCGCACTTCAAAAGTGTCTTATTTTATGTACAAAATCACGAGAAATCGATTGGTGACACTTTCAATAGCGGCAAATGACGGCTAGGGCCCATTTTGCCCGATTTATCCATTATTTATGTGTTTTTCATTAATATATTGAATTATTGTAGTTTCCTACAGTTTTAAAGTATGTTATTTTATGTAAAAAATCGCGAGGAATCGATTTGTGACATTTTCATTGGTGACAAATGACAGCAAGGGCCCATTTTGCCCCAGTTACCCCATTTTATGTGTTTTTAGTCAATATCTTTAATTGCCGTTGTTTTTACACTTTGAAAGTATACTATGTTATGTAAAAAATCACGAGAAATCGATTGGTGACACTCTCATTGGTGGCAAATGACGGCAAGGTCCCATTTCGCCCCATTTAACCCCTTTCTATTGTGTTTTTTCGTAAATACCTTGAAATTACATTACTTCTTACAGTTTCAACGTATATTATTTTATGTAATAAATTACGAGGAATCGATCGTTCGTGTTCTCATAAGCGGCAAACGACGGCAAAGGCTCGTTTTGCCCCATTTACCCCATTTTATGTATTTTCTTTAATATCTTGAATTGCCGTGGTTTTCCAAACTTTAAATAAAACTTATTTTATGCAGAAAATCAGTAGGAATTGATTGAGAACACTCTAATTAGCGACAAATGGCGACAAGGGCCTGTTTTGCCCATTTCATGTGTTTTTAGTCAATATATTAATCGTGTCGTGATTTCCAAGACAGTTTACAAGAATGTTACTGTAGAATGTACAGTACGTTCAAGATATTCACGAAAAACATCTCAAGAGGGAGTAAATGGGGTAAAATGGGCCCTTGTCACCATTTGCCGCAATTTAGAGTGTTCTTAATCGAATCCTCGCGATTTTCTGCATAAAATAACATTTAATTAAAGTTTGGTAAACCACGGCAATTCAAGATATTAAAGAAAATACATAAAATGGGGTGAACGGGGCAAAACGAGCCTTTGCCGTCGTTTGCCGCTTATGAGAACACCACCAATCGATTCCACGTGATTTTCTACATAAAATAATATACGTTGAAACTGTAAGAAGTAATGTAATTTCAAGGTATTTACGAAAAAACAAAATAGAAAGGGGTTAAATGGGGCAAAATGGGACCTTGCCGTCATTTGCCACCAATGAAAATGTCACAAATCAATTCCTCGCAATTTTTTACATAAAATAACATACTTTAAAACTGTAGGAAACTACAATAATTCAAGATATTAATGAAAAACACATAAATAATGGATAAATCGGGCAAAATGGGCCCTAGCCGTCATTTGCCGCTATTGAAAGTGTCACCAATCGATTTCTCGTGATTTTGTACATAAAATAAGACACTTTTGAAGTGCGGCAAACTACGGCAGTTGAAGATATTCGAGAAAAACACCCTAAAAAAGGCAAAATGGGGTAAAATGGACCACTTCCCGTCATTTGGCGCTAATGAGAGTACCAGCAATCGATTCCTCTTAATTTTTTACAATAAAAATGATTCTTTTGACAGGCAGAAACTGACGGCATCAAAAGATCCGTTTTTTCACCCGGTTTTGCCCACTGTGCGTTGGTTGGTCAAAGTCAAACTAAAAAGTGACGAACAGTGACTTTTTACACGGCGCGCACTTACACTACCAAAACAAACGTTTGGTAGTGTGTGTGAACTCCGTGTAAAAGGGGTGTCAAACTAAAAAGTGACCGCGTTCGTTTGACAACAGTTGGTGTCATACCATCGGGGTTTGAGTGTATTCAAATTCATAAGTATACTCTAATATTTAATTCAAAGGGATTTTTGCGTTATTCACGTTTTTGCAAACAGATACTTCAATTGCCTGTAAATGGATGAGATCAATTCTCCATGATTTCGGCCAAATTTCGGCCATCGTTTTTTTTTCCTTAAACTGTGTAAGGTCAAAGAAACCACTTTGTGTCATTTATAAACATATTTTGGGAAAACTCTTACAAAACTGTCGAAAAAATTACTTTGAAATTTTTTTGATAAAATGCATTAAAGTTGCAAAAATTTAGCAATTTTTTTTCAATAATGATCTCAATATAATATAAAAGTTTGTCTATGAAACTTTAAAGATTGGATATCTGGTTGCTGAGGTACAAATCTAGAGCATCCAATTTCTCGCCCGGGGAAAAAAACTCTGGGATTTCCCGTAGAAAAATATTTCTCGAAATTTAAGCGGACGCATTTATTATTATTTTGCCAACAAAGTTTTGAAAATACATTGGAAAAAAATGTGAAAGAATATAATTTGATTTAAATCAATTCAATTGACTGTTCTAATTGAACTTACCAAGTCTTATTTTTCTGAGTACAATGACCCTTTCAAGGACCGCAAAAAATCATCTTCTCGGCCCTTCTTGACATAAAAGGTTCTACTTGACAGCTAGTTCCAAGGGGACCATAGTTGATCCATCAAAAAAATGTTGTCTTGTCAAAAACAAATTTTGCGTAAAAATGAAAAAAAAAGTGATCAGAAATGGTTTTTAATCGTGTTTTTAGCGTTGTACACAAAAAAAATACATAGGGCTTTAGTATCCAATTGGGTACTAAAGTCCTATGTCAATTTTTATGTACAACGGTAAAAAACACGATTAAAAACCATTTCTGATCACTTTTTTTCATTTTAATGCAATTTTTTTTTTTGACAAGACAACATTTTTTCGATGGATCAACTATGGTCCCCTTGGAACGAGCTGTCAAGTAGGAGCTTTTCTGTCAAGAAGGACCGCGAGGTTAATTTTTCAAAATTGATTTAAAAATCCATTTTAAACTCTTTGTGCTCGTACAAAGGGTCATTGTACTCAGAAAAATAAGCTTTATCGCTGTAAACAATAATATCAGCAATCTAAGCTTCATTTTAGGACCCAATAGTACAAAAATGCGTAGATTTGAGAAAGCGGTTTTAGTCTGAAGCATTCCAAACTTGGAAAAGCTGTTGCTTATTTGTTGGGCAACAGTAATTGCTATATTGTGGAATGAATACTCACTTTTATATTTATAATTGGTGTTACACATAGAATTAGTTAGTTGATAGTCTGTCATGTTTAAATTAATTTTGCCAATGTTTTTTTTTTTTTCAACTTAATGAGTCAAATTAAATTTTAATCTAAGGCACTCAAGTTTTTCACAGTGGCAATTTGCAAATTTTTCCAATTTCTTGAAGTTATAAGTTTTTTTACAAGCTCTATGCCATTAATTGTTCCTTATCGTTATTTTGATCAGTAATGTTGCTATCCTATACAATTTCGTTTCTAAATAATAATCAGAATCTGGAACAGAACATTTTTTATGTATTTCAAATTATTCGGAAAATCTAGGGATTTTCCGAGAATTTTGTTGAACATTTCCCGTTTCCCGGTATTTTGTAAACGTGGAAAATTTGAGGCACTATACAAATCTATCATACCTTGTCCAAACTTTATCGTTTACTGACATCTAAAAAAGTCGAGTTGTGTATTCACAAAATTCTCCCTTCTTTCTTATAAGGTTTGGTTTTTTTGTTGCATGAAAATATAGGTGATTTTTTTCCATCCTTATTTTCATGTCAAATCTACGTGAAACTCAGGTGGCTAAGCTCCATCAATTTCCAAGCGAACCAATACAACCATATGCCACATCACAAGAATTTCACGCCAAAGTTGCAACAAATTCACGCAGGTTCTAACTTCTGGGAATGTTACCATCTCATGATTTTCTAGTGGACTTGAAAGTACGGGGCGCTGGGGGAGGGTTTTTTTTGCTTTTTTTGTTGTCAGGGATTTATGAAGAATTTAAAAAAGGGCTTGTTATTTTCACATTTTATTTTCAAAATTTGACTATTTTCACTGATACTAACACACATTACACATTGTTAATTACGTCACAACACATCAAACACTCTTGGCACAATATACATAATATTTTCTTTGCATTAAATTGTCCAATATCACCAAGTTTTTTTCACACACGCGACTGGTCTTCGTTTCCGACTCTCCACTTGCGGCTTGTGGGACAGATTGGCTGCTTTTCCTTCTTCCGTTCGCGGCCAGCGCCTTCTTCGCAGCCTGTTTTGCTCCCTTGACGATGTTAAACCTTGCTCACCTCCGGCATCATGTGATTACCCTGAAATTTCTGGTTCCATGGCCTAGACAATAAGAATATAATAAATTATCTCAAAAATTGGCTAAAATGATGAGAAAAATACTTACAGTTGCTCGCATAAATCTAACTCCAGAAATGGTAAAAGAACGCAGATTTTTCCGGTGTCGATAATCCACCGAGACAGACGAAAAGCTGAAACCATGTTCAGCTGTTGAGAATCACCAGCAGACTGATTGTCCTCAGACTTGCAGGCTGGCTCAAAATTTTCAGACAGGAAAATCATGCAGCCTTCCATCTCTGGTCGTCGTCACTTTTCACCACAATGTTGCATGAAATGGTATGTGGATATTTTCCATACCACTTTGCTTGTAAATGTGGCATGAATTTCATGCAAACCAAAATCAGCTGCACTGAAAGAAAGTCACATAGCAATATCACATGTTTCACACGTGAATCTGCCCCATACGACTTTACATGTGAATGTCATGTGCAAATCACTTAGAAATTTGTCATCGCAAGACGCGATGAATTCAAATGCAAAACACGTTAACCTCACGTGTCATCCCACATGATTATCACATGAAATATTTATGGGATAGAAATGGATTGCACATTAAAACCAAATGATTTTCTTTTCATTTTCAAGTGAAAGTTTTATAGAGCATATTTTTTGTCTATTCTATATTTGTGGTTGTAAAATAAAAATACATGTAATATCTTTTAGATTTTTGCCTTTATTTATATAACATAAACAACACATAACAAACACTTTTGCATGATCAACACCTGCACTCCCAAGCTCAAGAAATAGGGGGAATTTGTATGGAAATTCCCCCCTTTGCTTGGGAGTTTAGGCGTTAATCAAAAACTTCACTTTTTAGAGAACGATTCACACTTAAAAAAAGATTCTGGACGATCAGCGGATCTCTCTCACACCGGAACAAGCCTGGACGGGGGTCTTCGAAAGTCCTCTTCCATGGGAATCCCTAGGTTTCGCCGGAAATTATCCTATCCGTGATTACCTGGAGAATTATTAGAAATTTTCTGCTTAGTATTAAATATTGAATTCTGTCATTAGGAATTACTTACCATATTATTAAAAATAATCCACTTTTTTTTAGGAAGAAATCCTAATTAAGAACGCGAGCTCTAGCTCAGACTTTATGAAACAGGCCATCTTGCTTTGGGATAAATTTTCGTCATCGATAGCATTTGAAACTAACGTGAATTTCACTTGGAAAACAAAGAACAAGTCGATTGGAGCAAATCAAAATTAAATTCATTTGAATCTCACGTGACTAACACTTCAAAACCAAAGGACAAGCCGATTGGGGCAAATACAAGTGAAATTCATTTGAGTCTCACGTGAACACCATGCGAAAAATGAGTGAATGCTTGTTTGCCAATGATCAGCTGGAGCTGAATGAATTTCACGTTCATTTGAAATGAAAAGCATATGAGAGTCAAAGGAAAAGCACGTAAAGTTATCGTGTTGGTTTTTGGAGTAGCTCACGTGAAAAAACATTTGATTTTGCTATGCTGGTTTTTTTCAGTGTGACATGCAAGCCACGCCTCCAATTTTTCAGGCAAGAATTTCACGTAAAATTTAGTTGTGTTAGTGTAGGCTGCGTTGGAAGCAAGTAGGATTGACGTGAATGCATTGTGATAGTTGCATGACTCATGTGAAATGATGTTTGAGACCAAAAATTGGCTGCTACCGGAAATTTCATGCAACTATGTGGTGAAAGGTTTTTTGAGTGAATGATTTGATCTGAAGATTTAAATGTACGAAAAAGAAAATTAAATTCAAAAATTTAGTTTTTTGTTAAAACAACAACAATAAATATTTCTGAGGAATGGTTCATTCTAAAGCGAATGTTTTTTTTTTTTTTTCAAATTATAACAAATCAATCATCGAACTCCAAAAAATCGCTCTTAGGATGCTGTAGTTCCACAGCCAAAGCTCACTCCAGGAGATCCAAACCCGCGATGAGATGCGACACCGAGTGAAAGAGCGGAAAATCGAAAATCAAAGAGACTAATAGTGAACGTGAGAGCGCGATAGACCTTCGCTGGTGAGAGCTTTCGCGGCGCGGGAAGACCCAGTCTCTACAGAGTGGGTCTCTAAACACGTTTTTCGGAGACTCCACGGCGTGTGTGAGTGTGTCTTTCAGGTGCGGGGTTCCAAGATCTTTCGAAGGGGGATGCTGGCCAAGGGAGACGGGAGGGTTGTTTTTGGTGGACCGTCGTGTCGTCAGCAGGGAGAGAGCAAAAACGGCCTCAGCGGCCGGCCAGTACGTAAATGACTCTGGTCGTCAACGGTCGTCGCGCGCGCTTCGGGACCGACCCGTTTTCGCTTGCGTGTCCTCAGTTTGCGTCACGCGTGTTCACCGCGCGCGAAAAATTTGCACCGCGTGGAACGGGTTTTTCGGACGTAGTTTCGGGATTGGTCGCGACGGCGTCGTCGTCGTTACATCGGGTTGTGGAGCTGCAGTAGATTTAATTGATGTTAGTATAGAAGAGACCCGAACTGAAGGTCGTCGGATGCGCGATGGTGGGATGGGTCCATTCGCGCTGTGTGAATAGGTTCGACTGTTGTTGTGGGAACCCAACCAGCCTGCATGCGTTTGCTTGTCTGCCACGACCAGAGCCAGGCCAAAAATAAGAGCACACAGCCTCCAGGTGGTGATACAAGTTGTGGCGGCGGTGAACTACATACCAGAAGAAAGTCCCAACGCGAAGTTGAATGAAACGGCAGTGCTGCCAGATGATTGATGGAGAATTAAGCAGTATTAACTCGAAAGCTTGATTTACCGCTTTTATTTCGGTTTAGGCTCTTTTCAAATGGAATTGCTGTATACATGATATCAAACTTAACACACATTAGTTTGGGCAAACCACAATTGTTTAAAAACATTACAAATACAAATTGAAGATCATAAGATCATAAATATCTTCAAAACAAAATCGCTCTCATTTTCTTTGAATCGAATTTTCCTTAAAATTTAATTGAATTGCATAGAGGGGTTTACTTTATGATAATGCTTTCATTACTCAACAAGGGTAATACTATTAAATTTATACAGATGTGCTTTTAAATAATTGAAAAAAAGGTGCAGGTGGTTATGTTACGCATGACCAGTATGACAAAGAACTTTGCAAGATGATTGTTGAAATTTTCGATTAGAATGTCCGGTCCAAATTCCCCCCTTATAATAACCGTCCTATCGAACTAAGGGGACGGAAATTGCAAGTGGAGCTGAAATAGAAATCGAAGTGAAATCAATTTACTTTCCTTCACCACTCGAAAGTTACCAAGATGCGGGAATGTTTTTGCAAGGCTGTTGCAAGCAATCGGTGGCAGTAAAGGAAATTTGAACAGCAGACATTAAAAACTACCCTTACAGGGCTCTTAATGATTACGAGATAGTTATTTTAAATTTCCAGAAACAGATTTTCGCAGTGGCACAAAAAAATGTGCATCGCAGTAATCTATTTATTACTTCCTGCCTAATAAGCAATATATTTTAACTGCTTAGTTTCAGATAATGGCCAAATGCAACTTTTAAGTTTGATACCCATATTGCCCCAACTCTTACGGTTCGGCAAATGTCCCCCCATCGGAACATCCGCGGGACCTCCGGCCACTCCGGATTGTGGCCACTACTGCCAAAATATCAAATTTCATATCCAGTATCAAAAACCATAAAGTTTGATACCCATATTGCCCCAACACTTACGGTCCGGCAAATGTCCCCCAATCGGAACATCCACGGGGCCTCCGGGCACTCCGGATTGTGGCCATTACTGCCGAAATGTCAAATTTCATGTTCAGTATCAAAAACCATAAAGTTTGATACCCATATTGCCCCAACACTTACGGTCCGGCAAATGTCCCCCCATCGGAACATCCGCGGGGCCGCCGGCCACTCCGGATTGTGGCCACTACTGTCGAAATGGCAAATTTCATGTCCAGTATCAAAAACCATAAAGTTTGATACCCATATTGCCCCAACTCTTACGGTCCGGCAAATGTCCCCCATCGGAACATCCGCGGGGCCTTCGGCCACTCCGGATTGTGGCCACTACTGCCAAAATGTCAAATTTCATGTCCGGTATCAAAAACCATAATGTTTGATACCCATATTGCCCCAACTCTTACGGTTCGGCAAATGTCCCCCCATCGGAACATCCGCGGGACCTCCGGCCACTCCGGATTGTGGCCACTACTGCCAAAATATCAAATTTCATATCCAGTATCAAAAACCATAATGTTTGATACCCATATTGCCCCAACTCTTACGGTCCGGCAAATGTCCCCCCATCGGAACATCCGCGGGGCCTCCGGCCACTCCGGATTGTGGCCACTACTGCCGAAATGTCAAATTTCATGTTCAGTATCAAAAACCATAAAGTTTGATACCCATATTGCCCCAACACTTACGGTCCGGCAAATGTCCCCCAATCGGAACATCCACGGGGCCTCCGGGCACTCCGGATTGTGGCCATTACTGCCGAAATGTCAAATTTCATGTTCAGTATCAAAAACCATAAAGTTTGATACCCATATTGCCCCAACACTTACGGTCCGGCAAATGTCCCCTCATCGGAACATCCGCGGGACCTCCGGCCACTCCGGATTGTGGCCACTACTGCCAAAATATCAAATTTCATATCCAGTATCAAAAACCATAATGTTTGATACCCATATTGCCCCAACTCTTACGGTCCGGCAAATGTCCCCCCATCGGAACATCCGCGGGGCCTCCGGCCACTCCGGATTGTGGCCACTACTGCCGAAATGTCAAATTTCATGTTCAGTATCAAAAACCATAAAGTTTGATACCCATATTGCCCCAACACTTACGGTCCGGCAAATGTCCCCCCATCGGAACATCCGCGGGGCCTTCGGCCACTCCGGATTGTGGCCACTACTGCCAAAATGTCAAATTTCATGTCCGGTATCAAAAACCATAATGTTTGATACCCATATTGCCCCAACTCTTACGGTTCGGCAAATGTCCCCCCATCGGAACATCCGCGGGACCTCCGGCCACTCCGGATTGTGGCCACTACTGCCAAAATATCAAATTTCATATCCAGTATCAAAAACCATAATGTTTGATACCCATATTGCCCCAACTCTTACGGTCCGGCAAATGTCCCCCCATCGGAACATCCGCGGGGCCTCCGGCCACTCCGGATTGTGGCCACTACTGCCGAAATGTCAAATTTCATGTTCAGTATCAAAAACCATAAAGTTTGATACCCATATTGCCCCAACACTTACTGTCCGGCAAATGTCCCCCAATCGGAACATCCACGGGGCCTCCGGGCACTCCGGATTGTGGCCATTACTGCCGAAATGTCAAATTTCATGTTCAGTATCAAAAACCATAAAGTTTGATACCCATATTGCCCCAACACTTACGGTCCGGCAAATGTCCCCCCATCGGAACATCCGCGGGGCCTCCGGCCACTCCGGATTGTGGCCACTACTGTCGAAATGGCAAATTTCATGTCCAGTATCAAAAACCATAAAGTTTGATACCCATATTGCCCCAACTCTTACGGTCCGGCAAATGTCCCCCATCGGAACATCCGCGGGGCCTTCGGCCACTCCGGATTGTGGCCACTACTGCCAAAATGTAAAATTTCATGTCCGGTATCAAAAACCATAATGTTTGATACCCATATTGCCCCAACTCTTACGGTTCGGCAAATGTCCCCCCATCGGAACATCCGCGGGACCTCCGGCCACTCCGGATTGTGGCCACTACTGCCAAAATATCAAATTTCATATCCAGTATCAAAAACCATAATGTTTGATACCCATATTGCCCCAACTCTTACGGTTCGGCAAATGTCCCCCCATCGGAACATCCGCGGGACCTCCGGCCACTCCGGATTGTGGCCACTACTGCCAAAATGTAAAATTTCATGTCCGGTATCAAAAACCATAATGTTTGATACCCATATTGCCCCAACTCTTACGGTTCGGCAAATGTCCCCCCATCGGAACATCCGCGGGACCTCCGGCCACTCCGGATTGTGGCCACTACTGCCAAAATATCAAATTTCATATCCAGTATCAAAAACCATAAAGTTTGATACCCATATTGCCCCAACACTTACGGTCCGGCAAATGTCCCCCAATCGGAACATCCACGGGGCCTCCGGGCACTCCGGATTGTGGCCATTACTGCCGAAATGTCAAATTTCATGTTCAGTATCAAAAACCATAAAGTTTGATACCCATATTGCCCCAACACTTACGGTCCGGCAAATGTCCCCCCATCGGAACATCCGCGGGGCCTCCGGCCACTCCGGATTGTGGCCACTACTGTCGAAATGGCAAATTTCATGTCCAGTATCAAAAACCATAAAGTTTGATACCCATATTGCCCCAACTCTTACGGTCCGGCAAATGTCCCCCATCGGAACATCCGCGGGGCCTTCGGCCACTCCGGATTGTGGCCACTACTGCCAAAATGTCAAATTTCATGTCCGGTATCAAAAACCATAATGTTTGATACCCATATTGCCCCAACTCTTACGGTTCGGCAAATGTCCCCCCATCGGAACATCCGCGGGACCTCCGGCCACTCTGGATTGTGGCCACTACTGCCAAAATATCAAATTTCATATCCAGTATCAAAAACCATAATGTTTGATACCCATATTGCCCCAACTCTTACGGTCCGGCAAATGTCCCCCCATCGGAACATCCGCGGGGCCTCCGGCCACTCCGGATTGTGGCCACTACTGCCGAAATGTCAAATTTCATGTTCAGTATCAAAAACCATAAAGTTTGATACCCATATTGCCCCAACACTTACGGTCCGGCAAATGTCCCCCCATCGGAACATCCGCGGGGCCTCCGGCCACTCCGGATTGTGGCCACTACTGCCGAAATGTCAAATTTCATGTCCAGTATCAAAAACCATAAAGTTTGATACCCATATTGCCCCAACACTTACGGTCCGGCAAATGTCCCCCCATCGGAACATCCGCGGGGCCTCCGGCCACTCCGGATTGTGGCCACTACTGCCGAAATGTCAAATTTCATGTCCAGTATCAAAAACCATAAAGTTTGATACCCATATTGCCCCAACTCTTACGGTCCGGCAAATGTCCCCCATCGGAACATCCGCGGGGCCTTCGGCCACTCCGGATTGTGGCCACTACTGCCAAAATGTCAAATTTCATGTCCGGTATCAAAAACCATAATGTTTGATACCCATATTGCCCCAACTCTTACGGTCCGGCAAATGTCCCCCATCGGAACATCCGCGGGGCCTTCGGCCACTCCGGATTGTGGCCACTACTGCCAAAATGTCAAATTTCATGTCCGGTATCAAAAACCATAATGTTTGATACCCATATTGCCCCAACTCTTACGGTCCGGCAAATGTCCCCCCATCGGAACATCCGCGGGGCCTCCGGCCACTCCGGATTGTGGCCACTACTGCCGAAATGTCAAATTTCATGTCCAGTATCAAAAACCATAAAGTTTGATACCCATATTGCCCCAACTCTTACGGTCCGGAAAATGTCCCCCCATCGGAACATCCCTGGGGCCTCCGGCCACTCCAGTCCAGGTGGTGGCCAGTTCCAATGATCGACTCCCGCGACTGGCATGCCTTAGCTGGCCCTTGCCTCCAAGCCATCTGCTCTCGGACCTCCAGGCCGTCTGCTACCGGGCCACCAGGCCATCTGCTTCTGATGTGTTCTCGTCGACGTCCAGCAATAGAATGAATTTTCGGGACCGACCGAGCCGAGTTTTGTTGGCTCGTCGGCGATCCGAAAATTATGAGGTGGAGTGGGGGTGAATTTAGATACATCAATCTCACGTCTCTCGATTGACTGATTGGGAAACGTTCGTTCATCCAACCAGCGTGCACCAAAAAGAGGGGAAATTTGCCGAGAGGGGAATTCGTCACGTAACGTTTTCGCTTCGCGAAAATTTTGGATTGACACCACGTATAGAAACCTTAGGACAAAGTTCTTTGTCAAAAAAACAACTAGCTTCGCACTGTAAAAATATGTTTCAAAATAATTAACCTAAGCTAATGTGAAAAATTAAATAACAAAAAAATTTAAACAGGTGAGATAAAAATTTCACAGTTTCTCATAAAAAACTACAAAGTTTTATGACAAAGGCAAATGTATTGTCAGAGAAAATCATTGAAAATATTTCGAATCTTTTTGACGGCGTGACGCCGTCACCAAATTTCACAAAATTAAAACACACTATTGTGTTTCCCGAGCATTTCTAGTTTTTATCCTTAGTATTCTTCTGGTTGCTAAATCATGCGCAAAAACAATTATCTTTAAGACACTTTTAAAGCCACCTGCTTCGAGTACCTACCCAAAAACGCGAAACACATTTAAAGAAACTAGTAGTTTATGCAACAAGTTGCAAAAAGAGGATTTTTTCAGCACGAGTCGTATATTTATCCAACGAGGTTCAACGAGTTGGATAAATACGAAGAGTGCTGAAAAAATCAAGTTTTGCAACGAGTTCCATACAATTTTTTTTGCAATTCCAACAAACACACACTGAGTGAAATTTTATGTCAAATTTTCATGTATTTTGTCAATAAACCGTTTAAATTAAAAAAATGTTGAAAAGTGTTACTTTTCGAAACAAGTGCTGAAAAGTAGAACTTTTCAGCATTTATTTTGAAAAGTGTTGCTATTCGATTCTGTTATTTTTGTTACAGAAAAGTAAGCTATTTCGTCGTTCAAGAATGACAGGAAAATTAAGTAGTTTCACGACTAGAGGGTGACGATTCTCGAGATTTTCAATTTCCCGGGAATCGAGAGTTGAATTTGGCTATTTCCCGGGAATTCCCGGGACCCGGGAGATTTTTTTTTACTACGCCAACAGTGTCAAAAATTTAAAATGAAAAGTAATAAATTTGTTTCTTTTAAATGAATTCAGGTACTGTTAATTCATACTAATTCTATGAAACGTTAATTTGAGCAGCCTCATTGTTTTGAGGAACTATATAAAACTTTTGATTTTTTTTTCTGAATCTGCAAAAACAAAATCGTTTCTTTAGTTTTTTTAAGACTCAAAATTGTAGTTTAAAATATTTACGAATCTTAATTCGCACTGAGTGATTTTTCAAAAGGTTCACAAACTTGTTATTAGATTTTTGTTTAAAAAAAACTGATATAGCTTATATATAATTTCCCATTTTATCGGGAATTTTGCAATATGATAAACAACGACTCAAGACAACAAATTAAATTGTTTTTTGTAATTTTTAAGTTAAACATTAAATATTCATTGAAAAAATATTTACAGTTATCAGGAAAACCCAAATGTTCACAAGAAACTAAATTGGATTGCTATGTTCAAGAGAAGATATGGAAATTTAACTTAACTTGAAAAAGCTTTTCCCTTTTACAAATAATTAGAAAACATAATATTTGAAATTAAAACATTTGATTTCATATCTAGGGTGTAACTGCTAAATAATTTTTAAGGTAAATTTTGGGGTCCACCCGTGGGTCCACCTTTTTTTGGCTTCTCTAAATTATAGTTATTGGAATTTTTGACAAGTTAAAATATACACTTTCTGAATAAGAAGATAAGAGAAGCATTGGTTTATTCGAACTTGAACATCGAACAATGGACATTCAATGTTCTAAACAATTTTGAATTTTCAAATGTTTTTCTGATTAGTTTATATAATTTTGCGTCGATATTTATAAGTTTAAATTTCCCGGGAGTCTCGACCGAATTTTCCCGGGAATCGAGAGGTCCAAAAATGGTCAATTCCCGGGAAATTTTTCCCGGGAATTCCCGCTCGTCACCCTCTATTCACGACGGAATTGCAAAAAAAACAATTTTTCATCCAATTTTTGATCTTTAAAAAGCATTAGAAAGAAGAACTCTTAAAATTTTAGAAAATTATGGGTTTGAAGTTTCACTTGTTTTATGTGACTTTGCCAATGTTATTTTAATGTACTTGAGTTGGTGACCCCTAAAACTTTGACTTTGTTTTTTACTAACATTTCCTTTTAAAGAATTATGCAGTAATTTTTCTAGTGTCCCAGACTATGCCCCTACGCATTTTTTTGCAATTTAAATATTCATGGTGCCATTTTATAGCAGAAAATGTGAAAAACAAGCATTGAAAAAGTGACCGTAAAAACATGAAAAAATAAGATATTGTTTATTGTTTATTCGTCAAGCTTATGTAGACTACTTACAATTTTCTCACATACTAGATATTATTTCATATAGGCAAAATGTAATGATAGGAGGTGGTAGAATAGGCCAAAAACTACCAAAAACAAACATAAACTAAACGAGATAAATGCAAATTATAATACTAAAAATAAAGCAAGAAAAACATAAAAAAAGAGAAGTGAAGTTTGTCGTAGAACAAAAGTTTCAAAATGATCTCCTAAACACGGGAAAATTAACAATTTTCAAAAAAATGGGCCGTAGAGGGTTAATTTAAAGAGGGCAAAAAGTATACACTCGAACTACTTGAATTTTTTCTCTAAAGTTGTTCTAAGAGCTGGAAATTAAATTTTAAGTTTTGATTCTTGTGTCACCACATTGGGAAAATTTGAATCGTCATACTTCGAGATTCGCGCCATCTGGTGGAATTATTGAGCTTTTAATCGCGAATTAAAAGCCAGGTTTTTTGCTTTCATTTTTCTGATTAAGTCATCTGGCAACACTGGCTCCCGCAGCCGACACTCTCGAACCCATAGGTGAGAGCCTCGCCAAACCGCGCTCAACAGTCCCCGTTCGCGTCGTTCCATCGAATGTAACCTACCCTAACCAACGCGGACGGGACCGAGTCGTGATCTGCTTTTCCCCGAGGGACACAAACCCAAAGCCCAAACACATTTCGTTTCGTTTCATCGTCGATCGTCGTCACCGTCGGTTTATGTATTTTGCAAAAAAGAATGGGGAATATCCCCCCTGGAGCCCCCAAAATATGCTGAAAGAATGAATGAAAAGCAGCTGAAGCTGTAAACTCCAAAAACGGGTTCCCCGCCGAGGTCCCAAAAGCGAGCCCGTTAAAATAATGGTTATGATTGCATGCTCTCTTGCTCGCCGTCCCTACTTAAAGTGCTGTTCAATTGTTGTTAAGTGTCCCACGAAATGGTAATGATGACGACGGCGATGAGGCTCCAGAGCACCGCCAAATTGTGATGTGATCCAAAAGTGATGATTGTCAAATGGAAGAAAAAGTGTCACGATAGTTTAGCGTAGTACACTCAGGGGAATTAGAAAATGATCAAAATTGAAGTATGTTTTTGGAGTGTTTCGAAAAGGAGAAAAGGAGTGATTTATGTTTAAGGCGGCTACGAAATTATGCGAAAATGTATCTTTATTGGGATTAGACTGAAATCGCTGGGTTATTTTGATCCATGACCACAAATCCAACACAAATCTATGGTCCATACGTCATATTGGAGGTCAACTTTGATGAATTTCTAGTAGAAATTTTCTACTTAGTTATATTTAATAAAACAATGTAGCTCGAAACCTGGATGAAAAGGTGGTCGCTAAGCGATACCTTTTTCGACAATGAATAAATCGAGTCTTGCAACGAGTTTAAATACGATTTATAACTAAACGTTTCTTCCGTGTGAAGATCAGGTCAAAAACCAAAAATATTTTGCTAAAAAACTAGTGCACTTTCGTTTACTTTAAAAAAAACTAAAACTCAAGTATTACAAAAATAAGGAATAATTGCAACAACAAAGTCATTTTATTTCCTTTATGGAAACAAATTTTTACGATCTATTCGGTAAAAATAAACAAAAAAAAGGAAGAAAATGAGTTCATATTATGCATATGAATATATATTTTCCAACATTTCATTTAGTTCTGGAAAATTTAAAATAGTCACAGTAGGGTATGTTATCCATTAGCGGACCCCTTCCCTATAGTGGACCCTCTGAAGGTTTGTTGATGAAAAATTCAATAAAATCACAATAAAAAGCGTGTTTTTATCTAATTTTTTATTTGGCATGTTCAGCACCATTTTAAACAAGGTTGACTGACATTGACGTGTCCTTTTCGTCAAAATAAGTGTTTTGAGTTCGACATCTGGAATCAGCAATGGCCACTAGCATTTTCACAACAAAACAGCATTTCCATTTTATGACTGAATTAACTATCCAATCATTTTTTCACTGATTATTTAACTTCAGTAAGTCGAAATAATGTAAGTTTAAGGAACTTCACTAAAATAAAACGAAAAACTGCTCATTTTCAAGCAAAAATTAGGGGGTCCAATAAAGGACAACGAAAATCAAAACTTTTCCAAAAGTGGACCCATATTAATGTAACCTTTAAAAATAAAGAAAACTGTGTATTTAAGCAAAAAAAAAATCTTAAACATACATTAAATGCTTGTTGTTATCAACCTAATTGCATATTTTTCAATCATGAGTATAAAAAAGTTGTTTTCATATTAAAAGTACCAAAGTTTCTGAAACCGTAAGAACTTAAAAACTTTAGTTAATTGAACATAACTAAAGCATCATCATTGAAATTTGAAATGGTATTTTATAATAATTAATCAATCACAAACCTTTTTTAAAAATAAACATGCGCGGTTTTATCAACAACTGTAAATCTATTGCTTAAGTAATTTATATGAAAAAAATTGCATCAAAATTACTTTTTTATCGTTTTTATGTTTTCAGTGGTTTTTGACACGTTTTTTTTTATATTTTTCGGAAATAAATGAGTTTAAAAGTCTGTTAAGTTTTTATGTTGTTTTAAGCCATATCTGTTGACAAAATTTATTTGTTAACAACAGGGGTGCCCAACCTTTTGGCCCTGCGGGCCAGATCTGATTTTTCTGAAGCAGTGGCGGGCCGGAACTAATGTTTGATTAAAGTTGAAAATGCAAAAAAAAATCATAACATTATATTCATCAGATCATTTAAAAATAATCAAATAAAAAAACTAGTATTGCAAATAAGATTCATTTACCTGGATTATAAGAAAGAAAAACAAAAATACCTTTTAAAATTAAAATTAAATAATAAATAGAATTAATTTAAACGAAATTTGGATTCAAATCTTCTTTACAAAACAAAAAAACACTTTTTGTTTTATTGTGCAATTTTATGCAAATATCTTACACAATATTTTAAAATGATTTGAAACATACACAAAATTTAAAAAGGTGTTTCTTAATGTTTCTTCAAACAATTGAAATTCAGTAAAACATTTTTTTGCTGTTTTGAGACATTTTTCAATATTTCAAAAATATTTGCAGCGAACTCCGTTATCTGTATGAATAATTTGCTTTTTTAAGCTAAGTTTTATAAAAACTGCATCGTTTTTTTCTTACTCATTTTAAATACAAATCAATTTGAATAAAATGGCTCAGGACAGAAAAACTAAAATTTAAAGTAAACACATTCAAAATAGTAACAAATTCAATATTAGAATTATTCTGTACAACAATCAAGTTTGTTATCGTACATTTAACAATTTAACGAAATTGTTAATTCTGCTTTCTTTTGCTAGTTTTCAATTTAATTATTGATTATGAAAACATCAATATAGAAATGATAAGAACTAAATTCAAACATAAAGAATGTTTGAATTTGAAATAAAAACATTGCTAAAGCATAAAATAACAGCTAAATTTTCTCAATTAATTTTTTTGAAAATATGTGAAAATTTGATCTTTACTTTTTTTTAATCTAGACTCTAAATTTACTTATCGAATATTTCATTAACTGCCTTAAGGGCCATTGATAGAACTATTTTGAAATGCAGTTGCGGGCCGGATAAAATGGCTTCACGGGCCGGATCCGGCCCGCGGGCCGTACGTTGGGCAGGCCTGGTTTACAACGTGAAGTTAACAAAATTCTACTTTTATTTTTTATATCTATTATTAGACCAACATCATGCATCAAAACATCTAATATCAGTTAAATTTGATATAAAAACAACAATTTTCCCATAAAGGACCCGGGTCCACAATCGGATTATGGACCCGGGTCCACCATAGGAAAAGGGGGTCCATAACTGGCAAAAAAAAACACTTTTTTATAAATGACTATTTTTCTTCACAAAAGTAAATAATTGATGAAACAAACAGTCAGAATTGTTCAAAAGACTTCAGATTTCATTGTGTTTTACAAAGGGTTATGAAAAACTGCTTAAAATATGGGTAATTCTCTACCAACTCACACGAAATCGGGAAAAGTTGCCCCGACCTTTCTTCGGTTTACGTGAAACTTTGTTCTAAGGGGTAACTTTTGTCCCTGAACACGAATCCGAGGTCCGTTTTTTGATATCTTGTTACGGAGGGGCGGTACGGCACCCTTTCATTTTTCAATAAGCGAAAAAGAGGTGTTTTTCAATAATTTGCAGCCTGAAACGGTGATGAGATAGAAATTTGGTGTCCAAGAAATTTTTATGTAAAATAAGACGTCCGATTTGATGGCGTACTCAGAATTCCGGAAAAAAAGGTTTTTTTTATTCGAAAAAATAAATACTAAAATAGTATTAAAAACTCTGCCATGGCCGGTACTCGACTGTA
This sequence comes from Culex pipiens pallens, assembly GCF_016801865.2. Taxonomy (NCBI): domain Eukaryota; kingdom Metazoa; phylum Arthropoda; class Insecta; order Diptera; family Culicidae; genus Culex; species Culex pipiens. Next base: position 56,804,278 of record NC_068937.1, on the reverse strand, counting down.
AAAAATTAAACATGTCATTTTATGGGAAATTTAATGTACTTTTCGAATCGACATTGACCCAGAAGGGTATTTTTTTCATTTAGAACATAAATATTCATTTTAAAATTTCGTGTTTTTTCTTACTTTGCAGGGTTATTTTTTAGAGTGTAGCAATGTTCTATAAATTTTAAGAGCAGACAATTACACAAATTTTGAAATATAAACATAAGGGGTTTGCTCAAAACATCACGAGTCATCGCGATTTTCAAAAAAAAAGTTTTGAAAAAAACACTTTTTGCGTTTCTTATTGTTCCGTCGTCCGTGTCTGTCGCGGGTGACGATTAACGGCCATGATTAGGCTTAGTGATTTTTCGTGCTCGAAAATTGCAAATTTCACGGGGACCTCAATTTCAAAACACCAAATTTCACGCAAATTTCGCGGAACGATAAAAATTTAAAAATAACTCTGAAAATCTTATGTTTAAATCACAGAAACTACTTTTTATGCTTTAATATAAATTTTTCTTCAATAAACTAAATAAAATCTTTAATTAATTTGAAGGTGACACAAAAAATCTCCTAATTTTCAATAAAGATTCCATCTAGTTTATGGGTGGACTCTACTCTACATATATTTTGATATAAAATCTAGGGCATTCGTATTCTCATTTATTGTACTGCTTTTTTGAATATTCGACTAATAAAATAAAAAGTTTTCGCTGATTTGCTTTATTTAATTGAATTTCATATCAAAGCAAAATTTAACTATCTTGTCCAGCAAAAAATGAGTAAAATAATTTGATTTTGTTTTGCGAAATTTGGCACATTAACATTTTTTTAAAGGTTTTTATCTCCTTTTACAAAATTCAATATAATTTGTTACGAAACCGACATTTTAATTGTAAATAAAATAAAACAAAAAGTAGTATTCTATCTTTCACGGGAATCGTCCACCCAAATAATCAAATATTGTTAAAATTAAACAGGACACAGAAAAAATCTGTAATGTTTTCAAAAGTTGATTTCAAAGCTTTCATTTTATATTGAATAAAACAAAGCTTGATTTTTTAATGTCCTTTCAAATAAAATAGCAGTAAATTTTTTATAACAGCGAATGAAAATATTACTAAACTTAGATAATAAAAAAATGAAAAATATGATGAATTCATCAAATGGTTCATATTAACCTTTCCAATTGAAAACTAATAAAATTTACTTGAATAGTCTGTATGGATGAAATATTTATTATGTTGTTATTTAAAAAAAAATGTTTTGAGAAAATCGATAAATTTCAAGAATTTCACGTCGTTTACGAATACGTAAAAAATCGCTAACACTATATTAGTAATTAAACAAGGGTATTCATTCGTTTGATTCTACAGTAGTTCATAAGATTATGTTTATTCCTATTTGAACTTGATAAATCATTTCGAGAACAATCGTTACAGTTTCACAAAAAATAAAATTTCACGGAATTTCACGGAAAAAGCCAAATTTCACGGATTTCACGATGTCCGCGAAATCGTGAAATTTCACTAACCCTAGCCATGATCAACGACGACCAACTTTTTCAAAACTTTTTTTTCGTAAAATCGCGATAACTCCTGATGTTTATAAGCAGTTCCCTTATGTTTGTACATCAAAATTTGTGTAATTGTCTGCTCTTTGTAGAACATTGCTACACTCTAAAAAATAACCCTGCAAAGTAAGAAAAAAAACGAAAGTTTAAAATGAAAAATTTTGTTCTGAATGAAAAAATACCCTTCTGGGTCAATGTAGATTCGAAAAGTACATCAAATTTCCCATAAAATGACATGTTCCATTTTTTACAGTCGAGTAACGGCCATGACAGAGTTTTTAATACTATTTTAGTATATTTTTTTTTTGCGGAATTCTGAGTACGCCATCAAATCTTGCGTCTAATTTTACATAAAAGTCCCTTTGACACCAAATTTCTATCTCATCACCGTTTCAGGCTGCAAATTATTCAAACACACCTCTTTTTTCACATGTTCAAAAATTGAAGGGGTCGTACCGCCCCTCCGTCACGAGGTATCAAAAAAAGGACCTCGGATTCGTGATCAGGGACAAAGGTTACCCCATCGGACAAAGTTTCACGCAAATTGAAGAGGGGTCGGGGCAACTTTTCCCGATTTCGTGTTAATTGGTAGAGAATTACCCAATTTTAAATTCTGAAAAATGGTGAGGATTTTTGGGCTATGGATTGAAAACTGAACGGAGACTTTAATTTGCAATTTCTTTTTTTTCTAGCATACTTTTATTAAGCATATTTTTTATAGGTACCCATTAAAATTTCGTTCGATTTGGGGAAGTCAGTAAAAAGTAATGAAAAGTGATGCGTTCACCACACAACTGAGTGTAGTATAGTAACGTTCGATGAAAGTGCAAACGAAACGAATAAAAAACAAGCCACCAATTCTTCGCATTTGAAAGTGAAAATGTAAAAAGTGTGTAAATTTGCTGTTTGTCTGTATTAGTGACCAAGGGGTTGGCGTTCTTCTTGTTTTTAATTTTAGCGCCCAGGTGGTTGGACGCAACTTGGGACCATGCAGATGCAAAAGCTCGAACGTGAAAGAGAGCTTGAACTGTGTTCAGAGATTAGAGGAGAGACCCATGAGTGTTTGTGTGTTGTGTTTTGTGTACGCATGTTGAACCGGTCAGGACAGCGTGAAACATGAATTGCATAAATGGTACAAATTTATTTCTGTGTGCCGTGTGTGATAAAACGATAAATTGCTAACTGTAGAAGTAGACTAGCGTTGGGTAAGAAAATCGTGGAAAATTTCTTATTATGTTGAACTTTATGTGGCGTTATATTAGCAAAAGGTCACTTTTGGCAAACTCAAGAAGCGAAGCAACATGACAAAAAATGGTGATCACGACTTGCAGGTGGCTTTTGCAAACCCCCACGTGACTCTACAAAAGCGAAAGGTCAGAGCTTAAGTCAATACCAATTCGTTTTAGCGGAGAAAGCAGCAATATTTCAAACTGATGTACTTTAGCTCTGCTGACTTTTGATTCCAGAAGCTTTGAAGAAAGGTGGTCTGCAGATGAATGAGCCCAATTTTTGTGTTGTTTTCTGAGCAGGCTGGAGGAGATCCGATGGAGAAAAAGCTTTAAAACCTATAAAGATAATTAACAGCGATAAGTGCGAACGATTGCAGGGCATGAAAAGTGAAGGGATGAGATTATGTGAAGGAAAGGTTGCTTTACGTGGGACTGTCCTCAAACCAGTATCAGTCGATATCAATTCAGGCAAAACGAGTTCGAGTCGTTGCAGAACATCAGATCACTTACTTTTGAACAACTTGGATCACTTTTGCGGAAATTTGTCAATAGTTTCCATAAGGCAACGTTTTCTGCCGACCTTACTATTTTCAGGGACTTGTCTTGCAATTTTACTAGTAAAAGTTGTCCTTTGAGTTTAAGTCCTTTGATTTTTGTTGGTGTCAGCGATTGTAGTTATTCATTTTTTGATGATATCGCTAAGAAAAGGTGTTCCAAACTTGAAGACTTCATGGGAAATGTAATTCTTGCTAATTTTCAGAATCTGTTGTCATCAATCGTTATATCACGATAAATGTTTTGTAATGAAGGATGGAGCAAGTCGTTTATAGATTTAAAAGAATAATTTAAACTAAGGGCGATGTGTAAACTGTTCCAAATATGAGGGATGAATGTAGCATTTCTGAGCTCAACAGGCAAAACCTCAATCAATTTGGCACAAAAACAATTAAACAGTCTCAAGCGAAGAGCAGTTATAGCCATTTTTAAAATCTCTGAAAACTTTAGCAATATAACGATAAACAACTTTCTTATAACGTGAGGAGTTAAAAAAAGGTTTGAATGTTTTAGCTGGTAATTAAGATTTTTGTTCATTTTGGTTTAAAATAACACGCACGTTTGTTAAGCTTTTTTAACCCTTGGCAGACGCGTACGTGTACTTTGTACACACTTTGTAAGGACACTAGGGTGCCTAGAATAAGGGACTTTTTTCAAATCTCTACAAAATGAATGAATAATCCAATTTTCTTACGGTTTTGTCTGCAGGATGCACTGCTTCCGTCCAAATATTCCCAAAAGTGAGGTTCTCAATGGAAATTTAATGCTCTGAAACTTTGTCGAACATCCGGAAGCTGTAAAACTCGTTGTTAAAAAGCTACTTGAGATTTAAAAAAGTCATTTTTTTGAATCTTATCAAATCAAACCCTAGTGCATCCAATCTTTCGAAGGGATCCTGGAGAGAGTCTTAGGTTAGATTACGCCTAGCCCTCTTCTAGTAAATTATTAAGATTTCGATGCCTCGTTGCTCTCTCATGCTAACTTGATAGGAATCCCAGCAACCTAAGTACAAGAGAGCACAGAGGCATCGATTTACAGTGTGCCATTGCATTAACACGCAGAAAAATTAGGCATATTCGAATCAACAAAACGTTGTGTTGATTCGAAAATCAAGATTTTTGTTGAATCAAAGTAAACGTCAAAGCAACTTTTTCAAAACAACAAAAGATTTTTGTGGAATTGAGAAAATCAAGGTTTGTGTTAACGCAAAATCAGCGTTGATTATATTCAACACAAATTTTGTTGAATCAAACCTCGTACAGGCTGATTCAACAAAACATTTTTCTGCGTAAAAATGCATTGAAACATCACGAACGTTAATGCGGCCAGGCCTACTGCGTAAAGTTTACTGCAGAGACAATTCGTTGAAGTGGTTTTGGTTTTTTAGTATCTTTAAAACTACGGGAACTATTTTTTTTATTCATCCCCTGTCTACAATGTAATTTACACCAAAGTTTGACTATTTTTACAATCAGATGTTTGCAGGATTTGGTCCGTAAGTTTGACAATTTTAGAATAAGAAGACAGCAACTTCTTTGATTGCTGTGCATCCTTAAATGAATATTATTAGTATTGAAGATGTTTTACCAAATTATTTTGTTATCAAAATTTCTAAAATCTAAGTTGAATTAGTACAGCTGAATCGTAAATTAAGTTGTTGAAATTGCTGTACAATTTCACAAATTGAACTCATGAAAATGGCATGAAATATTTTGAAATATTTACTACTGCTAAATCGCCAATGCCTCTTCTTTTGACCTTCACAGATCCCCAAAATTCGATTTCAATCCTGAGATATTCAATGAAAACCAAAAGAGCTCCGAAATTTTTTGTCACTTTTCATATGAAAGAAGTTTCTAACTTGTCGTGCTATCTTGTCACTCCCTGAAAATTGATGTAAGTGCGACAAGGGGCAAAAGGATTTCAGGTCAGAACGCGTTTGACGCACGTACGAGTTAGACTACCGTAAACATTTGTAATTGGGTCCTAAAATGAAGCTTAGATTCCTGATATAATTGTTTACAGCGATAATGCTTATTTTTCTGAGTACAATGACCCTTTGTACGACCACATAGAGTTTAAAATGGATTTTTAAATCAATTTTGGAAAATTAACCTCGCGGTCCTTCTTGACAGAAAAGTTCCTACTTGACAGCTCGTTCCAAGGGGACCATAGTTGATCCATCAAAAACATGTTGTCTTGTCATTATTTTTTTTTTTGCATTAAAATGAAAAAAGTGATCATAAATGGTTTTTGATCGTGTTTTTTTACCGTTGTACATAAAAAATGACATAGGGCTTTAGTACCCAATTATAATTACGGACTCCAGCAACCAACTTTAACCAAACATTGGGACAATGCACAGAATGGTCAGCCAAACAAAACGTGTTTGTTATTGTTTACATTGCGTGCTTTCGTTTTTGTTTATTCAAGGTCAAACATCAAAACGCGTTTTTCTCGGAACGTCGAAATGGCGGGTGCGACAAGATAGCACGACGACGTCGAAATAATTATCAACAATTGTCATCAATTTTGAGTTAATGGTATAGAATAAAGTCTGGTACCGTCAGTCGGGGTGACATTGGGTCTGAGGGGTGAGATTGGATCAAAGTGATTTTTTACGGATTTTACCATTTCTCAGGTTCTTCTCAATGAAATTGAAATCTGTTAAAAGGGTTGTATAGGGGACATCTTGAGATGACTTCGCTGAAAAAATCTCGTTCCTAGAAAAAATCCTGTTATTTTGGCAGCTGTCTAAAGTTGAGGTACTTTTTGGCCAAAAATGACCTCTCGAAAAATCATTTTTCTAATATTTTTGTTCGAATTGATCGAAAACTACCCAAATGTTGTAAATCTCCACTTCAAACATTGTAGCATGTCAATACGATTCCCTCGAACAAGAAACACTGTTGGATGGCTTATTTTTACCATATCGTTGTATTTGAGCATCATTTTAGTTTCATTTGACCCAATGTCACCCCCTCTAAGGAGCATTTAATTTAGTGTTCATCAAAATCCACCATATTTTGGGAAAATGTTAGTAAACTTAGGGACCTACATAGGCTCTCTAAGTAAACTATCTAAGAACAAATCTACGTTGAAAGATTTTCGATGTTATTTAAATTGATTTTGTTACTAAGAAATTACGAGAAGTGTATCGGTTTTTGACCCTTAGTCACCCCCACTGACAGTATCAAGCTTTTTTTTCAGGAAAACAACTAAATAGTCAGGAAATTGTCCTAAAAGACTCAATAAAACACCACTTTTATCAAAATAGCAATTCTGGAGTTTTTAAAACAGCCTTGAGTAAAAAACATCCAAAAAGCAAAAACTAAAATTTTGGTTTAATGTTATGGAAACAATGCCTTGAGATAATAAGTCTGAGATGAACATATAAAAATTTAGGTGGAAACACTGAAGCATGATTTTTTCTTAAATTACTCATAAAACCTACATTCAGTATATCGCTGAATGTGATACTAAAACCTTTAAACCAGTTTATTTTTCAGAGCAACTAGTTTAGCATGATGCAATTGAGAAGCTTAGAGCTCTGATTTTCTAAACTCCCTCTAACAAAAATGAATGCAACAATTTCCCTCGGTGAAACCGGCGGATCAAACCGAGCCACACCAAGTTAATAGCTAATAAAGGTATCCGGCCGCGGTCGATCCCATCCCATCATCATGCCATATCCAGATGCGATAATCATAACATAAATATCACTTCTTTTACGGCGGCCCACATGTGAGTGTTATCAGGTTGAGAATTTGATTGCCTCCTGCAACAGGGGGAAAAACGTGGCCTGGCCCCATCGACATGGCGTTCGACGTGAGAGGTGTCCATAAAAGTTGGACCCGCTGACAATTCCGAACGAAAATATAAATTAATATAGCGACAGAAACGTACCGGTTCGGCCCATAAACAGCCATCATCTGCAATCACACGATGACGATATTGGTTCTGAGAGTCTCTTGGTGGCGGCGCACGCTTAGGAGCTGAATCGCACTTAATCTTATTGCTCCTGAGCACACACACTCGTGGCAAGTGCTATTAAAAAGTAAGTTTACGGCGGAAGCTGGATCAAAGCTGACGCTTTCGAGAGCAAACAAAAAAGTGGGAAAAGTTAAGCAATAGGGTGGTCATTGAGAGCATTTGCAAGCTTACATTAAATTGAGATTCCTAAAACTACTAAAAATACTTAAAAAAGCAAAATTATTGTAGACCAAAGTACGTCGAAAAGATTGAAATTTACATGCTTGGTGACGGTAATATTAAATTTTTTTAAGTTAAACTTGCCACCCTAAAAAAAGTAAAGTAAAAGTAAATCTTTCCCAGTTCCTGAGGGAAACACCCTTGAAGAGTATCGGGGCCGGCATTTACAAAGCGGATTCAGTGGCAGTTTCATTCTCAACTTAATGTTAACATGTTAAGGTTAATGTTAACATTCCATAGGTCGCCTCCCTAAGGTGTCGTGATAAGGTCCAGTTTGTGACGATACACTACCTTCCCTTTACTAAGCAATCGATTCCAGAAGGGAAAAGATCACCAGTTGTGTTAGTCCGAGCCGGGATTTGAACCCCGATCTACCGCTTACAAGGCGGAAGCGTTACCACTGGGCTACGTGGCTCGGTCACCCTAAAAAAAGCTCCTCACAAAAGATCGGTTTGTTTGTCCACCGGCTGTCCCCTGAAAAGGGGGGAAACAAAGTTCGGAACGTCGACAACATCCCATAAAACATATCCACTAGAAGCAAGCTGCCAATAAATTTGTGCGGTTTTGGCTTGTTTGTGTCGATCGCTCGCGGGCCTGACGTCGTCGCCGGTTCCACTTGTCCGCGTGGCGGGTTTAATTTGACCTACTTTGGCATGGTTTGGACAGCGGAGTCCTTTTTTGTGTTACCCACGTGCTGGCAGCACTGCCGCCAGATTATTTTATTATTGTTTTAGTTTTTATGACGGCTTTTGGTTTGTGGAAGCCTTCGCCGGGATTGTGACAGTTTTTGGTTTCGGAAGGACGAACAGGATTTTCCCTCCGGAGGCCGTAGAAAAACTCTCACCGGATTAGCCGGTGAAGTGGAAAAGCGGTTTCCGGTTCGTAAAATTCTAATTTTGTAGAACAATGTCTAAGCGAAGGATTTTTGGGGGAAGGACCTTTTTGATAACAGTTTTGCCTTCGTCACTGAGGAAAGCCAGTAGAAAATAGTAGTTTATGCAACAAGAAGCAAAAAGAGGATTTTTTCAGCACGAGTCGTACATTTATCCAACGAGGTTCACCGAGTTGGATAAATACGAAGAGTGCTGAAAAAATCAAGTTTTGCAAAGAGTTCCATGCAACATTTTTTGCAACTCCAAAAAAAAAAAAAAAAAAAAAAAAACGCATTTGAGTGCTGAAAAGTAGAACTTTCAGCATTGATTTTGAAAAGTGTTGCTATTCGATTCTGTTATTTTTGGTACAGAAAAGTAGGCTATTTCGTCGTTCAAGAATGACAGGAAAAGTTAATAGTTTCATGACGGAATTGCAAAAAGGATCTTTTTGCAACTTCGTTGTGAAACTACTTACCTTTCTTGTCATTTTAGGAAAACGATACAACCTTCTTTTCAACGCCAATAATAACAGTACTAAAATAGTAGTTTATGCAACAAGTTGCAAAAAGAGGATTTTTTCAGCACGAGTCGTACATTTATCCAACGAGGTTCACCGAGTTGGATAAATACGAAGAGTGCTGAAAAAATCAAGTTTTGCAACGAGTGCCATACAACATTTTTTGCAATTCCGAAAAACACACACTGAGTGAAATTTTATGTCAAATTTTCATGTATTTTGTCAATAAATCGTTTAAATAAAAAAAATGTTGAAAAGTGTTACTTTTCGAAACAAGTGCTGAAAAGTTAAACTTTTCAGCACCCATTTGAGTGCTGAAAAGTAGAACTTTTCAGCATTTATTTTAAAAAGTGGTGCTATTCGATTCTGTTATTTTTGGTACAGAAAAGTAGGCTATTTCGTCGTTCAAGAATGACAGGAAAAGTAAGTAGTTTCACGACGGAATTGCAAAAAGTAACTTTCAGCATACACTTGAGTTACGGGTATGAATCTTCAAGCAATTTCAATATGGCGACTTGTATCAGAAGAAAGTGAGGCATTTTAGCTAGTTCTCACTGTTCTGTGTTCTGCGTGCACGTCCGCAAACATCGACCAAACACATACTAAGACAAAGCTGCACCAAGAGAGTTATCTACGTGCGCATGTATTGCGTGTACGTACACGATGGATTTCTAGGTTAAAATTTGTACCCGCCAGCAAAAACAAATGGTAAGCTAGTGTGCGTGAGATCGGGCTTAGATAACTCTAGAGGCAAATAGAGTTATCTAAGCCCGATCTCACGCACACTAGCACGCCATTTGTTTTGCTGGCCGGTACAAAATTTAACCTCAATCTTTTTTGTGTACGTACACGCAATACATGCGCACGTAGATAACTCTATATGCGGTTTTGAAAAAACAAATAACAAAACCAACTTTGAAGTGTAGTTCGACTGTCAAACTTGTAATTCGTTGCTGATTTGTTCGAAAATTTGTTAAAAATAATAAGTTTTTTTGCAGCACCTCTTTTGGACAGGCATTTTTGTTATCACCTTCTGGTTCCTTGGATTGGCTATGGATAATTTCACAGTGTAATAAACAGGGTAGCTACCACCACGTGGCGCCACTGTTTCGATTGAGAAAATGATACAGGTTTTTCAGACGAGTTTCAATCCCGTGCTTGAGTGCATTGACATTGACCCTCTCAGGCCATGCCTACGTCATTTTACCCAGCCTGTTTAATCCGGAACCTGTTACCGGTGGACACCTGGGGACATTTCCGGAATAAGCAAGAAACCATATCATGTGACAAATCAAACTTCATGAAATTTATAACTACAGTCTAGACTCGATTATCCGAAGGCCATGGAAAAATTTCACTTCGAATAATCGAAACTTCGGATAATCAAAACACTTGCTGACCCCTAAACGGCGCATAAATGATTTAGAATTTTTAATTCTAAGATGGCGGCCAATATGGCGGTGATGAAATATTGAAAAATTATATTTTTTTTTAATAGGCAATCGACTGTTCAAATTTGACTAAAATAGGGTCGCAGAACTTGAATTTGATGTTAAAAACAAGAAAAAGAAGAAAAAAACGTTTTTTTTGTTTGTTCGTGATTCGATTATCCGGAGTCTCATACAAACCTTCGGATAAGGCCGATGCAAATATTTAAAAAAGTTTTTGTCCCTCGGCCCTGGCCGAGGTCAAGGGGGGGGCAAAAAAATAAAAAAATATAACAATTTAAATAACAAGCCATAGTCTTCACATTTAAATGAAAAAAGTGTTTTAAAATACATTTTACACTAGTTCAGTTGTTTTGCAATCTCTAGTTTTCAAAAAATCTAAGATCTGACAAAAATAAAAATTGCATCGAAATTTTCAAAAAAATAAGATTTTTAATAATGTATTTTAATTTTATTTCAGCTGGTTGCACTTGAATTTTCATTGAAATTTTGAAGTTTATTGTGAAAATATTTTTTTTGCCCCCTGATTTTTCGGGCCAATTTTAAAGGGGGGGGGGGGGGGTGACAAAAACTTTTAAAAATATTTGTACCAGCCTAATCAAACTTTGAATAATCGAAACTTCAGATAATCGAGGCTTCGGATAATCGAGTCTGGGCTGTATGACCATCTAAGACAGGGGTGCTCAAAGTTTTTGAATGGCGGGCCAAATTTGAAGCTCACATGAGCTTGCGGGCCATATGAGAAAAAACTGATTTTTCTTCAATTTAAATCTGTAAAACTAAAAACAAAATATGAGAAAACAAAAAAATAAAATCTTTTGTACAAAAAAAAGCCTCCAATCAATTGGATTTTTTTAATTAAAATCAGAAAATAAAAAAAAAATACCAGCATAAACATTATTCATCTGCTTTTCATTGCAACTTTCGTTATATTTGTGAAATCACGATTGTTAAAATCGTAATTTCACAAATATAATGAAAATTTTAAAGTTTTATTTAAATTGATTTTTTTTATTTATTTTTTTATTATATTTTAAAAGGGGTGACACAAACTTTGTAAAAGAGTACAATTTAGTTTTTAAATTTTATGCAATCTTAATTATAAATATTTGCTTGAGAATTTTTCGAAAATTATTCCTCCAATGGTAATAAAATTTCAATAAATATTTGATGAAAAAAAAACATTTTTCCTCTTTTTAACCACATTTAAACCTGTTACGAAACGTGGCATTATCTTAACCTTAATTTCCAGGAATTATAAAATCACTTAATGTGAAGACTTCCATCGTTGCCATGATTTTTCGTTCAAAGATATACATTTTGCGTCCCTATCAATATTTTGACAAAATTCCTTCTACAAGTTGTTTAGAATAGTGCTCTACACATGCTGATTCCTTTTGGTAACGATTATCCTTGCAAAGGTATGGAAATCGTCGTCCTTCAGTGGCTTCAAGAAGGTAACAACCGGCACATGTTGATTCATTTTGGCTCGCGGGCCTTACTTTAGTCACCCCTGATCTAAGATCATGCCGACTTCATCAGTTCGTTGCCGTCGTGCTAACTTGTCGTACGTGCATTTTGGGCCAAATTGAGTTAAGAACGCCATTTTGTGCAGCTCACAATGCCTCGTCTTTTGACCTTCACATATTTTTGTCACGTTTCATATGAAAGAAGTTTCAATCTTGTCGTGCTATCTTGTCACTCCCTGAAAATTGATGTAAGTGCGACAAAGGGCAGAGGGATTTCAGGTCAGAACACGTTTGACGCACGTACAAGTTAGACTACCGTAAACATTTATAATTATAACTCGGGACTCCGGAAACCAAATACAACCAAACTTCGGGGCAATAGAGTTATCTAAGGCCGATCTCACGCACACTAGCACACCATTTGTTTTTCTGGCCGGCACAAAATTTAACCTCAATCTTTTTCGTGTACGTACACGCAAAACACGCGCAGGCAGATAACTCTATGCACAGAATGGTCAACCAAACAAAACGTGTTTGTTATTGTTTACATTGCGTGCTTTCGTTTTTGTTTAGTCAAGGTCAAACATTAAAACGCGTTTTTCTCGAAACGTCGAAATTGCGGGTGCGACAAGATAGCACGACGACGTCGAGTTACCGATTGTCCCCAAGACAAATCAATGGATAAATTGGTTTTTATAAAGGTACAAATTGAACGATAAATTGATTTTGCGCATGTGGAATAGAATACACATCGTTGATATTTGTATTCAAAACTGGCTGAAAACTTTAAAATTTTGATTAAAATATTTTATTCGCTAAATTTTCAAGTAATCGTCAAAATTTTTTAAAACTTGTTAAGTATTGATAACCTTAGTTAATAATCCACTTTTGCCTATCTTTTTATAAATGACATGCAAAAAAGTTGACCTTGCCGATGACAGTTTCCGAAGAAGATTACGAAGATTAGCCATGTAATTAATTGGAGCACAACGATACCAATTTAACCCTCGCACAAAAAGTGGAGAAGAAAACTTACCCAGTACCAGTTCACGACCCAACATCGCCAGCAAGGAAGAGTGTTCCTTTTCCGAAGATCAATTAATCATATCGAAGATACTGACTGGCATCGAATTTCCCTTTTTCATCGCCTTTCCCCAAAAAAAAACTCGTACCATAGGAGATCCTGGGGCATTTGTTTAACTGCATCGTTTACTAAAATAACACTAATGAATGTTCATGAACTAAATTTCCACATTAATTGGAATCTCATCTGTATGTATTTATGTATTTTTTCTACATTTTGATTGAAAATTGGTTCATTTATCATGCATTTTTTTCAATTAAGACTTAAATTTCAAAGTTTACTAATATTTAAATTTTTACATATTGAAGCAAATTCCGTGTTAAAAATATTTTGTAACCAGATTTTTTCAAGTGTTTTCCGTAAATTTCCGAATTTCTCCTACCCAGCAAAATAAAAACGGTTGCCCGGAATGAAAGTAGCACCATCAATATCATTAAAATGATTGACTTGGACTCCGAAGCGACCGGGGCGCGCTGCTGTCAACACGCCAATACTTTTGGATCCATTATATTTCATCCCAAAACCGAGACCACGACGAGAGGGGCGGAGGAAGAAACTATGGAGGTTTGACATAGCACAGCAAAAAAGTGGCCATCCTTTGATCAGTTTTGGAGGCGAAATTTGACGCCACGGCGCAGCAGAAAAAAAAGCTAAATTGCTCACTTTAGGCTCAAATTACCTCGCGCTTTTACTTAACGGGTTGAAGTTTTTTTTTTGGCTTGTCCTTCAACACTTGGGCTAAATTTAGTTCGGTTTTCATCGCTTTTTTTTGAGTGGAATCTTATCAGATATGGTGACTGTGAAATTGATAATTGTTTTTTGGGTTGCAATTGAATTCGTTCCATATGGGCAGAACTATTGCAAAATCTGAAATAATTTATCATACCTCAGATTTAACAACAAACACATCAAACTACACTCAGTCGATTTAAAATATCCGAGCCGAACCAGCGTTTATGGCTGAAAAACTCTGAAAAAACGGAAAATTTAAAAAAAAAATTACACTTTATATTGCAAACACAGAAATTTGATTGAGAGAGATTCAGCAAACAAAATTGGAAGGAAAAAATATAATTCTACAGTAAATTTTCAAAACTACCTTTAAGTCATAAGTTTCCTTTTGAAAATTTAATCTAGAATTGACAAATCGTCGCTGTCGTGTTAACTTGTCGTACGTGCATTTTGGGTCAAATTGAGTTAAGAACGCCATTTTGTGCAGCTCACAATGCCTCGCCTTTTGACCTCCACAGATCCCCAAAATTCGATTTCAATCCTGAGATATTCAATAAAAACCAAAAAACTTCGTGCATTGTTGGCGCTCTTCATATGAAAGAAGTTTCAATCTTGTCATGCTATCTTGAAACAGCAAGAAAATTGATGTAAGTGCGACAATTGGCCAAAGAGATTACAGGTCAGAACGCGTTTGACACAGGTACAAGCTCGACCAAATGGTCAACCAAACAAAACGTGTTTGTTATTGTTTACATTGCGTGCTCTTGTTTTTGCTTATTCAAGGTCAAACATTAAAACGCGTTTTTCTCGAAACGTCAAAAAGTGACAAACGACAAGATAGCACGACAGCGTCGAAATGACAATTCTAAATATCGTGGATAGGGTGAAACCATATACGTTTTTCTTGAAATTTGAACATTTATATTTATAATTATCTCGAGATTAAACCCTATAAGTATCACGTGCGTGTAAATATCTACATATCAGGCCACCCGTTTCAGTAACGAAACAAATCTCAACCTGTGCAGCATGAAATCACATATTTTTGTTCCTTGGGGCACACATTTTGAATAATTGAAAATAAGCATGAAACAACGCACCGAACACCAAGGTCCTGCGTATGATAAGGTTAAACGCCTGAAGAAATAATTTCCATTTTAACGGCAACACTGTGTTGCGGTGCAATCACGGGGCAATTTAAAACAACGCGAAAATAATTATCGTCAGTCGTGGCTACATGGCTATAAAATTACCATGAATACATCATTTTGCCGTAGCACCTGAAGATCGGAAGAGAAAACGAAGAAGAGGACGTTACTGAAAGTCCAACATGAATAGTGTCAGTGAAAAACGGTTCCAATTCCGGATCGCACTTCCGGTTTAAGTGAAATTCCAAAGTGTTCAAGTGAAGAAAAAAAAAATCGAAGAAAATAATGTCCTTCTCGTCGAACGACACGATGCGGCCACTGGCCCTGCAGCGGTCCCAGTCGTTGCCCCAGCTCAACTCCCGGGAAGACTCGGGCGTGGGCCTCAGCGGGACCGGGTCGTGCAGCGGAATCAACAACATCGGCTACGAGTCGTCGGCCGGTTCCGGAGGGCATCACCATCGGCACCATCGGCACCACCACCACCGGCACTACCGGAACGAGGTGAAGATTCCGTACGGAACCCGGCTGGTGGCCGATCTGCGCCAGTTGATGACCCTCCGGCAGCACTACTACCCGGAGGGAGGCTGGGGATGGTTGCTCACGGTGATCGGATTTACGATCCACTGCATCTGCCACGGGTTGCACCTGTCGGCGGGGGTGTTTATGATGGAAATGGCCGCCATCTTTCGCCAGCAACCAGTCGCAGCAGGTAGGTTTGATTTATTTATTATGGTAAACAAGACATAATGCTTCGCAAAACTATTGATTTCGTGATAGAAAATACACAGCAAAAAATCCGATGGTAAAATCGCATGCAAAAGCATGCACATCACCTTCGTCAACATAAACACTAAATATTACACGCTGCATGTACAATTTTTGCAAACACAAAAAAAAAGTTTCAATCGACGGGATTTAAACCCAGCATCAACAGTGAGGGCTGGTGCCTTAGCCCACTCGGCCATCAGACCGATGGAAAGCTGAAAGGATAAACGCATATATGAGCTTGACATTTCGATCAAGTAGGTTTCCCATACTGATGGGCTACATATTTCAGAGTGTAAAATCACATAAAATTGCATAAAATAATGCAATATTTATTTTACACCCAGGCCTTTTACACGCAGCTGGATTACTACTTTTTTAGCTGTGTACTTGGCGGGACAATTATGCGTAGAAATGCAACAATGGGACAAACAGACTTGGAGTTGTTTTTAATGAGTTTCCGAACAAAGTACTGGATTTCATGTGTTTTTTTTCTAAAAGTATACGTCAAACCAAATTGAAAAATGACAAAAAGTCAAAATCATCCAAAAATGACATGAGACAATTATGCGTATACGTCTATAGAACGGCAGTATGTGTGACATAACTGTTTTGACAAGCGTTCCTACACTTGTGCGAAGTTTTCATAAGAGTTTTCAGGTGTACAAATGATAAAGTACAAACACAAAAAGGTTGTCAGATCTTCAATCATTGAGGCAGATTTAAAAGGTAGATCCGGACATCATTTTCATCCAAATATCTGAAATCCGGCCTAAAAAAGTGTATAATTAGTGACATTATTAGTGCACAGAAAAAATAAACTGATAAAATTATAAAATAGGATAGACCGTTTTGGGGAAAATCGCCGAAAATGTGCAATTTTTGGATCACTTTAATATGAATAGAATCAACCTATTTTTTAGTTTTGAGAGGTATTGGTCCCTATTAAAATATTTTGTCAGTAAAAAACGCGTTTTGAAAAAAAAAAAAGTGTTTGATTTTTTGTAAGTATTTTTAATTGACCTGGCCTTGTAGGTGGATCAATCTTGACAAAAAAATGCGTATCTCTAAAACCCTTTTTAAAGAATTTGATTGACAAATGATAGTCCACTTTGTCCTGAATCCTCTGAGATTATGTAGGGGAAATATACCCATTTTAAGCCTAATAAGCGATTGTGTTTGAATGATGCTGGATAATCTGGAGTGTTCCTTGAAACTTACTAAAACCAAGATTACCATAGAGTAGAGCAACTTTTTGTGAACATTTCTGTATATTTTCACTTTTACTAAAAAATATTCTATTCCTTCTACAAGTACTTAAAAAAATATTTCCCAGGATTATTCTAATCGAATGAGAATGCACTGGGCCATGCCATTTATCAATTTTCAGCTTAGTTCTGTTTTCTTTCAGCGCTCTTTTGGGTCTTTTTAATGCTGCCATTTGTGACGAAATTTTAATCGAACACTCACGAGAAGTACATAGCATTAATAGAAAAAGTTTCCTGGCATCACTGCCTCACTCCAACAGGCGCTGCTGCCCAGTCAAATCAATCCGAATTCTGAAACGGAATCTTATTAGAATCGTACACAAATTCCGTTTGAAACGCAACAACCGGTTCGAACTCGGAACCGGTTGTTGCGTTTGAAAAATTCGGATTGAGTGTTGGCGGTGTTGGTAGCCAATCTTTGTTATTTATTTGTTCGCCTCTCGCTCGGTTTTATTCAGCCTTCGAGCCTTCGATTTGCTCCAGTCACACGGTGAGAATTTGGCTGCCTAAGTTTGGGTATATTTTGAGGTTGGCGTGTATATCAGACCATCTCTCAAAATGTCTGACAGGTTTCACTTGTATTTTGGTTTGTAATAATAAACAACGAGAAAAAAAGATTGTAGTTCCATCAATAAATTCAAATCTTGTGGATAAAATCTACCCTAGACAATTTATTGTTTATCATTAAACACCACCCATGTAAACGTCAATAAATTGTACCCGCTCTCTGACACACACACACACACACACACACACACACACACACACACACACACACACACACACACACACACACACACACACACACACACACACACACACACACACACACACTGAATAACGGGTCAAAGAGCATACATCACCGTTGGCTCCAGCATAAAACCGTTTCATTTGCAACGATGACAGCGATTTTGCACGGTTGCACGACACCACAATGAAAATGGCTGGCTGCATTTGGCTGCATCGCGTGGTCAATATGCGGACCGCCTGCAGTCACGTGGCATTGGACCACCTCTGTGACACCCACAGTATATGGATTCTAAATGGTCATAAATCTTGACGGACATTTAATTTCGGGCTACGATGGATAAATGAGAATTTGAATTACAAAAGTGGAACATCCGCTGTACTTTTTAACTACTCATCGTATAACAAACATAAACTGCTTAAAATTGGGAGGTTTTATTAACATAAATATTAGAATAAGTGAAATGTTCATGATTTATTTACGGTACTCAAAAATGTAAATATTTTACACAAAGTAAACAGCAATATCTTTTCCTACCTTCTGCAAATCACACTTTTACGAAAACAAACATTTTTTACACATCCTCCACTCACAAATCCACAAGTGCAAAACATTTCAGCCCGGTGGCCAACCGACGAGCAGCGCCTGAATAATTCATGAATTATTCAAAACCGAGAAATGAGCTTTATAATGTTAAACAAACATCAAGCAAACGGGGGCGCGCGCGCCAAAACGGAGCAGCTTCGAACGGCCAGATTTAGCGAAACAAGAGCATCAAATCAGAAGCCAGACATCATGTGGTATTAGGAAGAGAGCAAAAAACAGTGCTACATCAAAAACCCGACCAATGGCGGTGCCTTTATCGAGCCATTTAGATCAATTTATTTGACTAATGTTCACTAGATTAGCTCTTGGGTACTGGAAGAGGAAATCGGTTTTACAGCTTGATTCGTTTAGGTTTTTGATGCCAAAATAATTCGGAACATGTTGGCTAAATATTGAAAAGAAGAAAAAACTGAAAAATACAATATTTATTTATCAACCCTGAAAATATCAAAAAAATATTTAGAACTTGAATGATT
Organism: Culex pipiens pallens; assembly: GCF_016801865.2. Lineage (NCBI taxonomy): Eukaryota > Metazoa > Arthropoda > Insecta > Diptera > Culicidae > Culex > Culex pipiens. Next base: position 56,785,591 of record NC_068937.1, on the reverse strand, counting down.
TCATTTCGATGAACTTTTGAAAACACTGGAACACTTTTAAGACGTTATCGGTCCTCAAAAGTCCTAGAATACAGATCTCGGAGTCTACCGCCATAACAACATGATTATACCAAGATTTTAAAAGAGGATTTTGCATTATACAACGCTATGAACTCTTTGGACCACTTTTGTGAAGTTCTGGGTCTTCCAAAACTCTTAGGGACATCACTGAATAGGAATCACAATTGCGACTTTGGTAGAATCATGTTGTTTAGACGATAGACTCCCAATCTGTATTCATGAACAGTTTTTTTTCGACGACCCGGAATATCCCATAAATGTGGTCCAAAGAGATTCAATATTGACAAACCTTATCTATAAAAAAAAATAATTAAGGCAAGTCGATGTAAACTGAGTTGAAAATGAACATCAGTAAATTCCCAGCATCGTCAAAATTTCCCCCTTCTAAAAACTTCAACTCTTAAACCGGTGATTTAGCATTTTCCATTGGACAAAAAAGTAGACCGAATCGGCAAAACTCAAAAAGTTCCTGTCGGGTTTTCTTGATCCTACCGCAACGCCTCAGCAAAGTTGACGACACTCAATAATTGTGTGTATCGGGCATACAATTCCCGGGGTGGAAAGGGAGACACGATGGATGCAAATAAAACCCTTCATCAGTGTCAAGCCATTTCATTGACAGCTCGACAGGACTTGGTTTTCGAGTGAGTGATGCTTGTGTCTACAGTAGGCAGCAAAATGCTGTGGTGGAAATGTTACAAAAATTATAAGTAACGAATCACTAGAATATTATCCCAGAAACAAACCTTGTATTGATATCTAATAATTATGAAGTAACAATTCGCGATTCCGTTTGTGCCGAATGAAATTGATCCACAAGCCTCGAACAGTACTGTAATGCTACCCAAGGCTCTATCGAAGGAGGCCATTAGTCGTGCTTGATGGCGCGTGAACATCGTTTTGCCTCCGTATACGAGATATAATCCTGGCAAACGTCAATTTGAGCTGCTACTTGTCGGTGAGAAAAGCCTAAAATGAGCATAGCAATAGACCTGTAACTTTTGAAAAATGTATATTTTTTAAATAATCTTATACTAAAATATTATAAATTAGCATAGCATAGCATAGCATAGCATTGGTGTTTATACTAAAATATTATAAATTATCTAAAAAGTTAACAATGGCGCTGAAGCATTTCTGCGCGAAGTCAGACGATTCTATTAGATTTTATTTTTTATATATATATATTTTTTTAAATTTGGCAAAAGAAGTCATTTTGCACCATTGATTCGTAAACAAAAGTTTCCATTAGTGCGTCCATCCCGGGAATTCCCGGGACAAAATTCCCAGGATTTTTCCAAAACCGGGAATTCCTGAATCTCGGAATTTTTATTTAAATTTGTCCCGGAAATTCCCGAAACTGAAAAAAAAAACAAATTATGGTCTACATACATAGTAAGCACAATTAACCGATTAATCGATAGGAAATTTAAAGCATTAAAATTTGTATTCAGCTTAGAGCGTCCAATTTCCCGGGGTTACGAAAATCGGGAAATCCCGGGAATTCGCGTGATTTTTTTTTTTTTGAAAATTGTTGTGATCTTGGTTTTTACTAATATTATGCAAATAAATTGTAAAGGACGTCAACATTAATGGTTTAAATATGTGTAAAGATCAATTAACAGCTTGACTGCATGTAAAAAATTATTCAACTACAAGAAAATGTATTTTTGGATTTTTGATGAGAAATATTTTTTATCAATGTGTTTAAACTGTGAGTAAAATGAATCCATAATCCTCATAAAATATCTTTTAAACTAGACCAGTTTATTGAAATGAGAAAAAAAACATGCAGAAATTATGTTTTTCATGACAAATACTGGTTTTAGCTCTTGACCAAATGGTAAAGATTTTTAGTGTTTGTTTTACTCCAAACAACCCAATGTTTTCAAATATTTGAAGCAAACTTTGAATATGTTTTTGCATTTTTTTTTAGAACAAACAATAGAAAGTAATTTTTCAATGATTTTTTTTTGTGTTATTATGCAACATGTTTTAAATCATACGATAAATTAACATCATTCCACAAAAAGTCTTCTATTTTTTAACATTTAACCCTCTAACACCTGTAGTTGCACCAGTGCTCCATAATTCTACTTCAAATTGAAATTTCTTTAGTACTAGGTATTCAACCAATTGAATTAATTATTTTTGCACAAATTCGATTTTCATCTCATTTGATCATGGTTAACAAAAACGTAAAAAAATCTCAATTATAATTTGGAGGTAAGGAGATTATATTGTTTTGATGAAATAACATCAATCTGTTTAATGCTTACCTAATTGTAATAATTTAATACTCATTAAGCAAGACCTTTTCCCAGTTGCTTCAAAAATTAATATCATCAGAAATAATTCTGATATCATAATTCCTGATAATCTGATTAATTATATATAAACCAAACAATACATTGTTTGGTATTTTGTCTATTTGTTTTATATATTTTTAATTAAAGACTGGGTTTTATATTTAAGTAAAAAATTAATTTTAAAAAAATATCATATTAAATTATTTTTCATCAAACACCGGCATCTTGGGCAAATCAGGACAAATGTAACGATTAAAAATGTGAATCTGATGAAAATTTTCCAAAAACTGATAAAAAATTACCATTTCCTGAAGAAATATTACACTTTTTTTTGAGTGACGGGATCGAAGTAGTCTACGATCAGACCCACTGAGAATTTCGGCTTGAGCCTCGAGTCGATCTGGCTCGAGGCTCGAGCCAAACTTCTCAGTGGGGAGAAAGACGTCAAAATTTTCGCTGCTGCTTTTGCCATTGATTTGTTTTTTTCGTTCCAAAAGTTAAAAGTGGTTCCGGATCTAATCAGTGAAGAGTTTAAAGAACAGTTCTCGATAGTTCTGAATGCATGCCAAGATCCTGGGCGGATGATTTACCTTTTTTGGAGGAAACACGGAATCCCTCAACCCAGCAGCAACAGGAGAAGAAAAACGTCGTTGGAAGCGGTTCAAGTCACAGACGATGAAATCTTTACAATGAAAGCCGGAAGTTCGTGTTTCAAATTTCTTGAAAACTGAAATGGACCAGGACTTGATTCCAATTTGGTGAGCCCGTTCCGATTTCGTACTTATTTATTACTGCTTTTCAAATTACTGATATGTACCAACCAATGCCCACACGTAGAAAAATAAGGCATATTTGAATCAACAAAACATTTTGTTGATTTGAAAATCAAGATTTTTGTTGAATCAACGCTAAACGTCAAAGCAACTTTTTCAAAACAACAAAAGATTTTTGTGGAATTGAGAAAATCAAGGTTTGTTTCAACGCAAAATCGGCGCTGATAATATTCAACAAAATTTTTTTTGAAACAAACCTCGTTCAGGCTGATTCTACAAAACATTTTTCTGCGTGCACTACTTCATTCGTCGGTGAAGTATCCCTTCAAACCCTTTCCCTTTCCAAATCCGGATATCTTGAAGGTCGTCTTAGTTCTTAGGCATCTCTATAGGGTATCCAATCATCACATTCCTCCCCCACTTCCCCCGTTGATCGTGAGGAGTCGACCAAAAGGACAAATGAATGGTGATGTGTCATTCGGCACATGCCTGACGCATTTATTTTCCTTATCGGCGCCAACCTAGTTATTGCGAGCTTTATGCTCGACTACGGTCAACCCAGCTAAGCTAAGCTAAATATTACAATATTTTTGACACAAAATCTTTCACCATTCCCTGATGAATATTACCATCATGTTTTCTGTGTATCTGTTTAAGCCATTTTTTTTAATAATGTTTTGAATGCGTTCGGTTTAAACAGGAACATAACAAATCAGTACAGTAGTACACCAATTTCCAAATTTACTGCTCTAAAATCTCCTGACCTATTCAGACTGTAGTCCCCAGTTGGCGGTAGTAGTTTTAAGGTGAAGCCGTTGATTATTTTCGAAGAAAATTGATCATCACTATAAAATATTCTGTATCAAATTCAATTTAACAAATTTCTGCACCAAAATGAATCAGCATGTGCTGGTTGTTGCCTTCTTGAAGCCACTGAAAGAATTTTTGATCTAAACCAATTGTGTTTCGAAATTTATATAATTTTGTGGTACAATCATTGACATCCTAGTTGGCATTCATTGATTGGAATGGAATAATTGTTACCAAAAGTTACCAAACAACTTGTTGAAGGAATTTTGTCAAAATATTGAAAGCGACGCAAAATTTATATCTTTGAACGAAAAATCATAAAAATGATGGAAGTCTTCACGTTTAGATAATTTGTAAAATATATTTAAAATTTTACATTGACTGGTGTCATTTTATTTGTTGTTGCTTCTTGTTTTTTGTAGATATTTTCAAAGAAATTTTGCATGCATTTCTAGTCTTGTCATTTAAAAACCATATAATTCATGTTCTGCGACCTCCTTTTAGTCAAATTTTAATAGGGAATTGCGTATTAAATTGGAAAAAAGCATATTTTTAATATTTCATCACAGCCATTTTGGTCGCCATGTGTTGTATTTAAAAATGTTGAATCACTTTAGAGTAATTTAGGTGTTATACTTAAACTCGAGTCTGGACTGTAAATGAAATATAATATTGAAATTAAAAATCCAATGCACAACAAAGAACAAAAACAACCATTATTAATTTCTTTAAAGCAGTTTATAAAGTGTCATCCTTGTTTAGATTATCATCAATTAATATTATTGAGCCAATTCTATGATTTTAAGCTTGAAAAATATAACAAATATTTGAAAACATAGATTTTATAACTATTTTAAAAATTTCCCGGGATCACAGGAATTCCCGGGATTTCAATAATATTTTTCCCGTTTCCCGGGAAATTCAAAACCCGGGAAATTTGGACGCCCTAGTTTTCCTACAATTTAAGAAGCATACAAAAAAGGATGTGCAAATATTCTAAAATCTGTATTTTCAGATCGATTTGGTGTCTTTACACGGATAGAAATTCTGTAAACAAATCCGGTAGCTCTATTTATTTTCCTAAGTCGATAACATAATGTCCAAAATTGAAACAAATGTTGAGGTTTTTGGAAACATTTCAAAATTTACAAATTCAGCAACCCCAGATTTTTTTACAATTGAATTGATACAATTTTTTACAATCAATTGTAAAATTGTCAAATATTTTCGAAAAAATATTAAACAAACTTGCAACTAACATTTTAAAAAGAAAATGCATGTTGCATCTGTGCTAAACCTGCGTAAAAAAACAGCATCAAAAAGTGTAATATCTCATTGGCAATGCAATGAAATTAACAGCAAACACTTCATCCCGTACAAGTAACGGTGTGTCATAACTAATGAACACATTATGATGAAAATGATTCAATTAAAAATATCAGTTATCGCCCTGCGAGGAGGGAAGGGAAGAGGGCAAAAAAGTTGCACCCAGCAAGTCCATAATTACCAATGTAGTACCTGCAGATGCCCGTTCCGGAGGAGGACGTGGAGAAAAAGGCTCCGGCCAACCGTTTGATTAGTCATCCCTTTATGCTGTCCATTCACTCATAAAACTCCCGTACAGCCACCGCCGGGCTTGTCCACCCCGGGGCTGTGAGCAAGAGAGCAGACCGGCGATAAATCACAACAAGTTGCACTTTTTTGCCATCTCGCTGGCGTTGTTTCAACGGTCACGGTGTTTCAAAATCGTTCATTATGAAAAAAAATGTGTAGGTAATCTACTGTTTGAAAAGCTTTACGCACCCTTGAGTGTGTTGAAATACTAGTTATGAGGACTATAACTAAGTTTTGCCCAAAATCCACGTGCATCTGCAAATGAAATTCAGTAATCTAGGCCCAGTGTAGAAAATAGTAGTTTATGCAACAAGTTACAAAAAGAGGATTTTTTCAGCACGATTCGTACATTTATCCAACGAGGTTTACCGAGTTGGATAAATACGACGAGTGATGAAAAATCAACTTTTGCAACGAGGTCCATACAACGTTTTTTTTGCAATTCCGAAAAACACCCTTTGAACAGAATTATAGGACAAATGTCCATGCATTGAGTCAAAGAATCGTGTAATTCAAAAAAATGTTGAAAAGTACAAATTTTCCAAACAAGTATCCATATCTGTGCTGAAAAGTAGAACTTTTCAGCATTTGTTTTGATAGGGGTTACTATTCCATTCTGTTATTTTTGGTACAGAAAAGTAGGCTGTTTCGTTGTTCAAGAATGACAGGAAATGTAAGTAGTTTCACGACGGAATTACAAAAATATAATTTAACTCAAAAATTAAGAGGCAGTATTTGTAGATTCTGCTCGGTTTGTTCTAGAGGTCGTATCGAGGTGCTCCGATTTGGATGAAACTTTCAGCGTTTGTTTGTCTATGCATGAGATGAACTAATGCCAAATATGAGCCCTCTACGACAAAGGGAAGTGGGGTAAAACGGGCATTGAAGTTTGAGGTCCAAAACACATGAAAAATCTTAAAATTGCTCGCATTTCCGTAAGACTTCATCAATTCCAACTCTCTTAAATGCATTCGAAAGGTCTTTTGAAGCCCTTCAAAATGTGCTATAGACATCCAGGATTGGTTTGACTTTTCCTCATAGCTTTTGCAAATTACTGTTAAAAATGGATTTTTTTAAAACCTTAATAACTTTTGGCAACAGCCTCCAACACCCATACTCCCATTTCCCATTTCCCATTTCCAATCAAATTCAAAATTCCAACACCTCAATCTAATGTAAAATTTTCTGAGGATTCCAAATATGTCAAAATTGAGACCAAAAAGTGCCGCTATGGAGGCCTAAAGAGCAAAAACTAACGTTGTAAAATGTTTGTTCTAGAAAAATCGAAAAACTATGAGAAAAACTGCGATTGGCCAAAAAGTTAATACCGTAGGCTTATAGTCCATAAAATTCCCTAACTTTTGACCTATGGGAGTATGGGTGTTGGAGGCTGTTGCCAAAAGTTATTAAGGTTTTAAAAAAATCCATTTTTAACAGTAATTTGCAAAAGCTATGAGAAAAAGTCAAACCAATCCTGGATGTCTATAGCACATTTTGAAGGGCTTCAAAAGACCTTTCGAATGCATTTAAGAGAGTTGGAATTGATGAAGTTTTACGGAAATGCGAGCAATTTTAAGATTTTTCATGTGTTTTGGACCTCAAACTTCAATGCCCGTTTTACCCCACTTCCCTTTGTCGTAGAGGGCTAATATTTGGCATGAGTTCATCTCATGCATAGACAAACAAACGCTGAAAGTTTCATCCAAATCGGAGAACCTCGATACGACCTGTTTCACATCGGTGAAAAACTCGCTCTTAATAACTCCTAATGCAAACATCGATCGAGCTCTCACAGTCCTTGCGAAATATGTTGACTGACATATCGGGCGGTCAGTCAAAAAACAAGCTAGAAGTCGCCTGACAAAAAAAAACATTTGCTAGAAAGAAATAGCTGATCTATTGCAAACAAATCCGCAGCTGCCATGTAAACAAACTTTGAATGTGTTGGTAAATTTCTGACTAGAAAGCCTTATATTTTTGTTCAAGAAAACAAATCTAAGCCCACCGTGACAAAGCTTTCCCCACTCCCTCGTGTGCTCCATGGACCAGTAAGGTACTTTTTCCCTGCAGAAAAAATGGCTTTTATTTATATTTTATTTATTTAATTTATAACTTATCGTTTAAGCACTTGCACTCTCGACCCAACCAACAACGAACATCAGGGTGCGAAATGTTGCAAATTGTGTGCAATTTGAGCTGACTGCGTCGGTCAATTGGCCACATCGCATGTTCCGAACCTGGATCAGCTGTCCCATGCAGCAAAAAAAAAAGAGTAAAAATCATCGACGCGTTTCGTTTCGCGAGTGGAGATTTATGTATAATTTAAAAATCACTTTTTTGCCAGCTCCAGACTGGCTCCAACGCAAAATAACACGGCGCGGGTCGGACGCTTGGACGCCGCCGGAGAGGTTTTCCACCCGTTTTTAATGTGGTATTAATAAAGCAATAAAAGACGCTTTTTTTTTGTGCGGACCACGCCGGGGCTTGGAGTCGAGGCAAAAAATATGGACAAATACGATAAATATTGTGGCCAAGCCTAATGAATTATTAAACAAATTACACGCACACGTGAGTTCGACTGGTGCGGTTGGGATCGAGTTTTATTTTTTACTCTGCAAATAAATAACCGTATAATTTACAAGCAACCGCCACCGTAGTTGAGCGATTATGTAAGATACTTTTGATTGAAAGATACAAAGTGAAGCTGGAAGGCAGACAGATGTTGTCAATTTTATAGTTTTATTTGGTTTTTTACTAATCTTTTTGCTCACGTTTGAAAGAAACATAATTTCCATAACTATTTGTTCTTTTAATTTGGACCGTCTATTTTTTGCCAAATGTCGTAATAGAGTTTTGACTGATTTTATGAAGGACAACATTGAAAAATGGCCTCAATTTAACCTACTGCAAGGCATGGTTGAAAAAAAATATGGCATGAATTTAGATCGTTTTTTTTTCGTTTAATACGATTCATGGGGCAGAGTTTATGAAAACGATCACAGATTTAATCTACGTTTCTCTAATGTTTAGATTGATATTAGCCATCTTTACCGTCTTTAACCTTTCCTTAACATGGTTTGAATTATTATCTGTTGTTTATGCTCATCGTCCCTCAAAACTTCATCATTACTTTCAAGTTATTTTTCTATTTTTGATTGCTGAGTATTTTTACTTTCTTTGTTTAGATTGATATTTTTCGGCGAATAATAACACGATTTTTAAAAGTTTTTTCTTACGTTTCGGCTTACTTTTCTCATTTCGGCCATCATCAGAATCTTAAAACCCTTCTTCCAGCTGCTACTCCTCCTGCTGGGTTGAAAAATCGTGTTATTATTACCCGAAAAATATCAATCTAAACAAAGAAAGTTACTTTCAAGTTGCGTATGCCACATGGTTTCAAGATGAATTTGAAAAGTAGTTTTTAAAAAAGTTCTTAAAAATGTAAGGGAGCGTTCTTTCATTACGTAACGCAAAAAAAAAAGATTTAACTTTTCAATAGGGCATATCCATAGATGTAAACAAGCGGCCTACTCCTCTGAAAGGGGACATTTTAACCAACTTTCTCCATCAAAACATTTTAGGTATATTCAAGTTTCATACACTCAAAATACTATTCACCACAATGCTGCATGAAAATTCCGGTGGCAGATAATTTTCAGTCCGAAACAACGGTTTACATGAATCATGCAACTGTCGCAGTGCATTCATGTCAACCCAACTTGATTTGCACGCAGCCTTCACCCACACAACCAAATGCTGCGTGAAACTCATGCCTGAAAAATCGGGGGCGTGGCATGCAGTCATCTGTTTCTTGGTTTGCATGAAATTCTTGTTATATCCACGTGGAAAATGCTTTGGAAAAAAATCACTAGCATTTTCATGCAACATTGAAGTGAAAAGTCATGGTGATGAATGAATTTGCGTGAAAATCCTGTCTGCAAATTTTGAGTCGGGCGTGCAAGTCTGGGACAGTCAGTTAGCTGCTGATTGTCATCAACTGAACATGGTTTCAGTTTTTTTTCTGTTTGTGCCGGAACAATCTAGCGCTGTTTTTTCGAAGTGAGATTATGAAGTGCAATAGTAAGTATTTTGCCCACAGTGTCATCGTGTTTTGCTTAACTTTTTTATATTATTTGTTTATTTTCTAGGCCACGAAAACCGAAGTTCCAGAGCAACAACGTCGGTGCAAATCACCGACAACAAAGCCAAGCGCAACTTGAAGCCGGAGGTGAGCTAGGCTCACCCGGTCCAGGACATGGGAGTCAAACAAGCTAAGAAGGTAATAAAGGCACTGGTCGCGTGCGGCAGAAGGTGAGGATCGCTAAGAAAGCCTCCCTGGATCCGCGTTCCGCAAGTGATAAACCGAAACAAGAACCAAGAGTGCTGTGTGAAATTATTCTTTGAAAATGTTTCCTGAACCAGAAAATAGCAGAAAAGTATGTTGTGATTTATAGTGTTTTATGTGAAGTGAACAAGATTTTATGTTGAAGTGTTATTAAATTTGGTAAATAAAAAAATGTCAAAAGAGCAACCTTTTTTTTCTTTGATAAGTAATCACAAAACGCAAAAAAGATTACTACTAACAAATCCTAGAACAAATCACAAGACACTCGAATAAAAACGCATGAAAATCAAGCGAATACATTCTACTGCACATGAGGATCACGTTAAAATCCAATAAAAAGCACAGGACAATGCGGTGGAAGCTACATGAAAGTCCGGTGAAATTCATCATAGGCACATGCAAACTTGCTTTCAATGTGTGTGTCAGCTGGTTTTCGGTATGCATGAATTTCATGACACAATCGCATGAGAAAAGGTTTGGAAAAAATCCACATACCTTTTCATGCAGCATTGTGGTGAACAGTTTTTTGAGTGTAATTACAATTGTTTACGGTAGTCGGGCATGTACGTGTGTCAAACGCGTTCTGACATGAAATTCATTTGGTCAGTTTTCGGACTTACAGCAATGTTCAGGATGTATCAAGATCAGAGCTGAAAATGTCAGGGGTCCAGACGCGAAAATCGGCGACGCATACACGATTTTTTCAGATCCATTCACTGAACCGCAAAACCGTGACATAAACAAACCCGACTCAGTCGTGAGTGCCCTAGCTCACTGAGCAGCTACAATGCGAGGCAGTAGTCGACCAACGCTCATTCGACGTTGCACGCACACACATAAAGAAACAAGTTTTTACACAAAAAGTTGGGATTTATGCCGGGAAATGTAATTTTGAATATAAGTTATAAGTGTTTTGCACAGTCTAGAACCATTCAATTGTTTAAAAATAGTCAAAATAGTGTTTAAAGAGGATTTTACGAGTCAGTCATACGACACGAATTGAGTGAGTGTAGCTCATTTTTTCACGTCTCTCATTCTCCAGCAGCCGACCGGCACGAGTCAGGCAGCAGTGGTTGAACGGACACAGTAGGTTTACAGTCAGATGCTAGCAGTGAACTGACATTTTGGTTTGCTTCATGTGTACGCTGGGTTGAAAACATTTTGCAGGCCTGATCAAGATAGCACGTCAAGATTGAAACTTCTTTCATGAGCAATTCTCTGAGATTTCGGATATTAGATTTTTGTTGTTTTTTAATCCAGCTGAAATTTTTTTCGTGCCTTCGGTAGCCCAAAGAAGAGCAGTTCTCTAGGATTTCAGTCATTCGATTTTTTTTTGTATTTTTTAATCCGGCTGAAACTTTTTTGGTGCCTTCGGTATGCACAAAGAAGCCATTTTGCATCATTAGTTTGTCCATATAATTTTCCATACAAATTTGGCAGCTGTCCATACAAAAATGATGTATGAAAATTCAAAAATCTGTATCATTTGAAGGGATTTTTTGATCAATTTGGTGTCTTCGGCAAAGTTGTAGGCATGGATACGGACTACACTGGAAAAAAATGATACACGGTAAAAAAATATTTGGTGATTATTTAATTTGACTTTTTATCACAAAAGCTTGATTTGCAAAAAAACACTATTTTTAATTCTTTTATTTTTTGATATGTTTTAGAGAACATAAAATGCCAACTTTTCAGAAATTTCTGGGTTGTGCAAAAAATCATTGACCGAGTTATGATTTTTTTAATCAAAACTGATTTTTTGAAAAAATCGAAATTCTGGTCGCAAAAATTTTTCAACCTCATTTTTCGATGTAAAATCAAATTTGCAATCAAAAAATACTTTAGTGAAATTTTGATAAAGTGCACCGTTTTCAAGTTAAATCCATTTTTAAGTGACTTTTTTTAAAATATTCTCAGTTTTTCATTTTTTTAAATTAGTGCAAATGTTTGCCCACTTTTGAAAAAAATATTTTTGAAAAGCCAAGAAAATTCTCTATATTTTGCTTCTTCGGTCTTTGTTGATACGACCTTTAGTTGCTGAGATATTGCAATGCAAAGGTTTAAAAACAGGAAAATTAAAGTTTTCTAAGTCTCACCCCACAGCCCACCATTTTTCAATGTCGATATCTCAGCAACTAAAGGTCCGATATTCAATGTTAAAATATGAAACATTTGTGAAATTTTCCGATCTTTTCGAAAACAATATTTTCAAAATTTTCAAATCAAGACAAACATTTCAAAAAGGCCAAACATTCAGTATTACGCCCTTTTAAAATGTTAGTCTTGATTTGAAAATTTTGAAAATATTTTTTTCGAAAAGATCGGAAAATTTCACAAATGTTTCATATTTTAACATTGTAAATCGAAAAATTTCACGAATGTTTAATACTTTAACTTTGAAAATCGGACTATTAGTTGCTGAAATATCGACCTTAGGTGGGTTGTTTACAGCAATTCCCCACGAAAACAGCAAGAAAAAAACAAAAGTGCTCGGGTGGGGCTCAACATTTTTCGGGGGGTTACATGGCCGAAATAATTAGACCCCTATTTTTTTTTTGTTTGGCCATAAGGGTGACCTACGCCGTTTTAGGGTAGTCCGAAAAATTGCCATTTTCGTAGATTTTAGTGAAAACCACTTTTTTCAAAAAAACATAACTCATGGCGGAGAGTTATGTTTTCTTGAAAAAAGTGGTCAACCGATTTTGACTGTCTTATACGCAAATGAAAGGTGATAAGAAAAATAGTGTGAAGTCTCAAAAATCTAGCCTAGCGTATGTAAAGGTCTATAATAAGTTGTCTTGACGGTGACGGGACCAAAGAGCCTATGTCTGGAAATATTTTTATCAGATTCCTCGGACAATTTTATATAATATACTAAAAAATGGGAGGATTTCATTAACAGGAGTCCGAGATATGATTTTTTTAAATAAGATCCGTGTTTTTCGACGGGAAAATGACGAAATCGGCAAAAAATCAACTTTTTTTCACTAAAATTGCGAAAACTTGCAAATTTCAGCGATGACCTATACATGTTTGGGTACCAAAAGTTGCGTCTTTCAATTTCGTTTTTTTTTTCAATGATCCGCAGTATAATGGACTATTGAAGAAAGAATTTGCTAAACATATTGTAAACGAAGCTAAATTTATATCATCAAACACAATATAATCACAATGATGTTAGTCGTCACCTTAACGATGTATAAAAAAGCAAAACTTAGATATCATAAGAAAATACATCCTTCTTCAAACGTTTTTGTGTTAACCAAAAGAAACGAACAATGTTCCCGAATGATAAATGTACTCTCTCAGGTTGTCCAAACAGTCACTGTTTTTATGGCGCTTGGAACCCCCCGGAAATTCGCTGGGCAAATCTTGCCAGCAATTCCACGATGTGTACCTGCCTGCATCCACCTCTGTTCCATAATTGGAAAACAGTTCTGCGCCAATCGAAAGCTCACTCGCACAATTCATGAATAATCATCATCATTCGCTTAATATGAACCGACGATGATGCTTTGATGCATAAAAATAGCTCTTCTGGCACGCAGAGAAATATTCGCATTCGCAATGAAGTGGAACTGAATTGAAGTGTGTCCGTCAACGATTTTCCATCGCGCTTTTTGTACGATTATGAATTCTCTTGGACATGAGTGATGAACGCACACGTGCGTTGGGCTTTTGCGCCGTACAGTGAAACCTGGATGGTGGGACACCTTTCAGTTTATAGGTTATTCGTTGTACGAAAAAACGGTTTAATTTGAGATATACAATTGAAACTTTAAAACTTGATGCATTATTGCCACTTGTCATACAAATGAAATCCTGGAAGTGATGCATTTGGCAAACCTCTTGCATTGTTTAAAGAGAGTGTAAATTTAAAAACTCCTTGTCTACCCAACAATGTTTTACTGTAGGTAAAAAAGGAACCAAGTCTATCAATGACATACCGCGTGGTGGAAAATATGGGAATGGCCAGGTTTGGGAAATGTATGGCATTACTGGATACGCATTTTACAAGACTCGTCGTCGTCGTCGTCGCTGTGATTGAGCAGATTGTGGCGGACAAGAAAATTTTGCGCCGGGAGGTGTCCCCAGGCCAGGCCAGGCTCATAAAGCTCGGTATTTGTCGTCTCGTTGTGGCCTAGTTTGGAATGTGGATCGATCCGTGAGGACCGGTTTGGCCGTGGACACTTTTTTCAGTGTGTCGCTGCTTAGGAGTAAATCTTTTTGTGCGTTGTACTATTCACAACAAGTGTGGAAAAAGTGAACCGCGCGCGCACAGGTGAAGAAAGGCAAGGGGTTTCCAGCATCGTGTCAGACTGGTCACTAATCCGGAATTACTTGGAATTTGAGCAAGTAATTCTGTAATTCTAGATTTACTGAGTAATTCCAGAGTAATCCTGGTAATTCTTAATAATCCCAGTAATCCTGGTAATTCCATGATTCTTTTTTGTGAAAACATACTTCGGAAAATAATAAAATAAAAGCAAATAACTGTTAAAAAGAAAATTTCGACTCTAATTTGATTCTATTTAATGCCTATTAATTTTTATGTAAGAAATCATAGTTTTAGCTAGTACGGGTCATTCGGATTATGAGTAAGTAATTCAGTAATTCCAGATTTACTTAGCAAATCTGCAGTAATTCCTGTAATTCTGGAATTACCTAGTAATTCCGTAGTAATTAGTGTAATTCCATAGTTACTCAGTAATTCGTGTATTTCCCATCAATTCAACAAAGAAAAAAAGTTGAATTATACAATGTTGAAAATTTGGTAGGTTGAATATTACCTCTTTTTTGAGTAAAAAAAATTGTGTAAAAAATTGTGTAAACCTGATGAATATTCATCAAAAACTGATGCAAATTCATCATTTTCTGAGGTAAAATTAATCTTTTTTTTTACACAAGATCTGTCACCATTTCTTGATGAATATTACCATATTTTTTTCTGTGAAGTGACTACTAGTAATTCTTCAAAGGTAAATCGGCAGAATGCATTTTGCTTTTCCTTGATTCCTTGATTTCCTTTTCGGAACGTCCGCAAATTTGGATGTTCTCTAATTCAAATGTATTCGGATGAAAAAGCACTCAAACGTCAAAATCAGTTGTGACCCCATTATTCGATGATTTCCAAGTAGGGTGTCCAATTTTCCCGGGTTTTAAGTTTTCCGGAAAACGGAAAAAAAATATTTTTTAATTCAGGGAATCTTTGGAAAACGTCATAAAATTTATGTTTTCTTAATATTTGTCATGTTTAAAATCATACTATTAGCTCAAAACTATTAATATCAATCTTAACAAGGATAGCACTTTTAAATAGTTTTATAGATGTTTTTTTGTTCTTTTTTGTGCTTTGAATTTTAAATGCACTCAAACGCCAATATCATTTGTCAAACTGTTGTTGATGTTTACCAAATTGTTCGATGATTTTCAAACAGGACGTCAAATTTCCAGGTTTTGAGTTTCCGGGAAAACGGGAAAAATATTTATATATTCCCGGGAAGTTTTTGAAAATGTCATAAATTCTATGTTTTATATTTGCTATGTTTTTCAAGCTTTAAATTTATAGAATTAGCTCAATACTATTATTATCAATCTAAACAAGGATAGCAGTTTTTAGATAACTTAAACAATATTTTTTGCTCTCTGTTGTGCTTTGAATTTTAAATGCACCAAAATTCTAATTCAAATTAAATAAGTATTTTTTTTATTTCTATATGACATGACTAAAACAGCTTAAAAAAATTGTTTAAGATGGCTAAAAAACAAAAATGACAACAAATCAAATGGTATCAATTAATGTAAAATTTTAGAAAAGTTTTAAATTATAAATTGTTATACTAATGTAATTTCCAGGCCGAATAAACATATTTGTTTGATTCCGGGAATTCCTCGTACAACACATAAAAATCCCGGGAATTTTGTGCCAGGAATTCCCGGGTTGGACGCACTATTGCCAAGCACGTGGTTTTGTGCGTTTGACAGCTATCATTCGATCCAATTCCAAAGACTTTTCTCTAAATGCTGGAAGCTAGGCAGTAATTCCAAGTTATTTTTATAAATTTGAGCAATTCTGTGTGGTTTCTGGAAATCCCAAGTAATTCTGGGAAATCATGGTAATTCGTGATATATTGCCAGTAATCCTGGTAATGCCATTTAGACTGGTCAGTAATCCTTGATGCTGGAAACCCCTTGAAGAAAGGTATAACTCGGGCTTAACTTGTCGGGGCTAATCGAATGTGAACGGTTGCCTGTGAGTGAGCACCAGAAAACGAGCCGCGTGGAAAAGTATGCTGATGATCGGAGCTAACGGAATATGTTATTCAATGATTACTGAATAAAGGCATAACAATGTTTATAAATTATCTGGTTCAAATAATGATACCATATTATCACTAGTTGAAGACCGTCAACAAATTAACTTTAAAAATTAATAGATATTTAAAAAAGCAAACATGCAGCAGAATTCAATTGATCTCAATTTGTTTGAAACCATGTTCATGTGCGTAGATTGAGTTTAAGAGGTGAAAGCCTAAAAAATTTGTCAACAAAGTCAAAATCATCAAATTTTCTAAAACTCGAATAAAATCACGATAATTCGCAAAATATTGACACAATTTTAAAAACCTCCCTACAGAGTTGCGTCAAAATCGTCAAAATCGTCAAATTCGAAATCATTAGATATGATATGATTATTTTATTTGAACTTTCTGGATATCATTCATGTTGATATTATGACCGAAAATTAAAATGTTATTTATATTTTTTCAGATACATCATGTCCAGCATTTCAAAGAAAAACTAAACAAAAATCCTAAACCACGTGAAACATAAATGTTGCCCCATTTCTCCATTTCACCGCTTGACATTCCGCTCGCACTCCACCAATCCACTCGTCACCTTTCTGCCCACTTTTAATTAGCTCCAAGCCCTGGCTCTCTGTCCCTGCTCCAAATCGCCCAGCTGTTGAAAAGTGATATCCCCGCGTCGACATGTGTAATGTATAGTCCGGCGTCAAAGTGACGAATGTTTTCAAACAAATCGCCAAAACAAAACGCTCTCAGCTTGATTCTGCCGAGGAGGGGGTGTCGGTCCACAAACAACAGCAATTGGGCGTGGGCGTATTTAAATTCGACTCTGGCTGTGAATTTGAAATTTAGATGTTGACGTGTGCTCTCGTAATGCATTTGACATTTTGGGATTGGGATTGGGATTGGGATTGGGATTGGGATTGGGATTGGGATTGGGATTGGGATTGGGATTGGGATTGGGATTGGGATTGGGATTGGGATTGGGATTGGGATTGGGATTGGGATTGGGATTGGGATTGGGATTGGGATTGGGATTGGGATTGGGATTGGGATTGGGATTGGGATTGGGATTGGGATTGGGATTGGGATTGGGATTGGGATTGGGATTGGGATTGGGATTGGGATTGGGATTGGGATTGGGATTGGGATTGGGATTGGGATTGGGATTGGGATTGGGATTGGGATTGGGATTGGGATTGGGATTGGGATGGGATTGTTTAGATGTAATTCTTGTTCTGTTGAATTAGTGGAATTATTAAACGTCATTCAACAAATTGGCGATTACATCAAGAGAGAATTACACTGACAACGGGTAGTCTTTTAATTCCAGCTGCCAACGTAGGTCTAGACGCTGATACTACAAATAGATGGATTTAGAAATTTTCCTTAATTTATAATAGCATGAATTTGAAATATCCTCATTTTAGTCCTTTTTGATCTATCGAAGTGGGTCATTGATAATTCAAATGATACTTGACACTTTTCGGGCCCAAAGTAACAAGAATATTCAAACAACAATCAAGTCAACAAGCCATCTGAAATGAATCTGACAAATGAACCCAATTGACATCTGTATTATCTCACAACACTAAATTACGTTTAACTAAATTACCCAACATAATAAATTGAAACGTTCTTCCCCCCAGCAGCGGTGGCACTTTGGGCCTGTTTAAAGTGCCAACAAATCACTCCTCCCAGTTCAGCATTCGCTGACCCCAGCCCCACCCTGCGAAGCTCCTCTAGGCAGACATCAAGATTCAGTCCCAGACAGAGGCGATCCAGCGGCCAAACAGATGGAGATGGTTGTTGGATATGTGGGCCTATTTTTGAATTACCTTTTCAATTTTTATTATATTTTTCTACCATTTATCAGAATCATGTTCTATTGATAAGAACTAAATCAAATTAAAATGTAATTTATTCTTTCGAGATATGATCAAGTTCAAGCAAAGCTGCACTCACCCTACAAGACACACTTGTCTGCGAGTACAGATTTCCTAATCAAACGTCCAATTATCTACGCTTTCCTTTTAAAGTCCATCCCGTCTGCGTTTCGTCCGAAATAAATCATCGTCTTTCAACGGCGCACTTCAAACTTCAAGCGGCTGCTAGTCCAGATCTACACATATTTTTTTTCGAATGTTACATCCAAAATGTTGTTTAATTTCTGCTTGCAGTGCCACGAATATTTTGGCTAGCCATCAAAAGTCGTGATGAGAACATATTGCGTCGGTGTGTAAAATTAATCACCTTCTATTTTTTTCAAGTTTCACCCAAAATATCACACACTCACCGGGCCCAGGCATGAATTAAACTCTAGCATTTCGAGCTCTGGCCTAGTCTCTGGCGCTTAGTTGATACGTGGAATTTAATCACCGGACCTGTGGTGAGCAATTTTTCACGCAACGCCGCCGGTCGACTTAATTAGAGTGAGGATCGTGTGCGAGAAATCTTGGGTTGAGCCGAATAACATAATGATAACAAATCGTATGTATGCCCGGCTAGCTCAGTCGGTAGAGCATGAGACTCTTAATCTCAGGGTCGTGGGTTCGAGCCCCACGTTGGGCGGGAAGTTTTTTTTATACCTTGGTATTAGTGTAATAATTACTTTGATTTGATTTTTTCTGTATCACGATCGTGTAGCAATAAAACGAGAGCAAAAATACCCGCCCAACGTGGGGCTCGAACCCACGACCCTGAGATTAAGAGTCTCATGCTCTACCGACTGAGCTAGCCGGGCTTGTCAAGGAGTAAAATAAAATTTCGAGTGAAAAAATCAATGTTGCATTCAAAAACATTAAAGCGAAAAACAAACTTAATAAGAGGACTTTTTTAAACTAGGTCTTAGAGCCACCTACCAAAATTATCAGTAAACAGCGAAATTGTGCCTAAATCAGAATAAAATAAACGAACATGCATGAAATTGGCTGAACGAGCAAAATTACTTAAGCAAAACCATGTAAATGTGCTAAAGATGAAGTGTAAACAAGCAGTCCATCCTGCAAAACATATTCTGTTGTGAAAAAAAAACTTTCTAGTCTTTCAATAATGTTTTAATAGTGGTAAATTTACACATTTTTAGAGAGAAAATTACACATTTTTCTGACATAAATGATGTACTTATTCCCAGATGTAATGCTACCATGATATCTGCATAATTTTATTTTCATTGATTTTGGGAAGAACTTGCACAAAAAAACACAATAGGGGAGAGGGGGTTGGGAAGAATTTTCCGGAAAAAAATCATAAGAATTGAAAGTTTAACATTGCAAAACTTTGCTGGAAAAATTTGAAAAAAAAAATTAGAATGTGGTGTTTTCATCTAATTTTCATTGAACTTTCAATATGATTTTTGGACAATATAAAAAGCATTTATTGATATTGTAAGTGTTTATTTATATAGTTTTTGCCATAATCTTCATTATTCATTAGATAGATGAGTCCATAAACATTAAAAAAATGTATTTTTAATTAAATTTTCTGCAAAATGCGTGATCGGGCATTATCGCTGTGATGCTCCTATGTAAAAACAGCGGTGTCATCTAGTGGTGACTAGTGAAAACTGCTTTAACCCAGTGCATTTTCCCCTTTGTTGTGGTGCATTTTGCCCCAAAGTTGGGGTGCATATGAGCAATTATCTGCGAAATCGGTCTTTTTTCTTCAATTTTAATTTTTGTATTTTTTTAATCCGACTGAAACTTTTTTGGTGCCTTCGGTATGCCCAAAGAAGCCATTTTGCATCATTAGTTCGTCCATATAATTTTCCATACAAATTTGGCAGCTGTCCATACAAAATTGATGTATGCAAATTCAAAATTCTGTATCTTTTGAAGGAATTTTTTGATCGATTTGGTGTCTTCGGCAAAGTTGTAGGTATGGATACGGACTACACTGGAAAAAAATGATACACGGTAAAAAAAATTTGGTGATTTTTTTATTTAATTTTTTATCACTAAAACTTGATTTGCAAAAAAACACTATTTTTAATTTTTTTTATTTTTTGATATGTTTTAGAGGACATAAAATGACAACTTTTCAGAAATTTCCAGGTTGTGCAAAAAATTATTGACCGAGTTATGAATTTTTAAATCAATACTGATTTTTTCAAAAAATCGAAATTTTGGTCGAAAAAATTTTTCAACTTCATTTTTCGATGTAAAATTGAATTTGCAATCAAAAAGTACTTTAGTGAAATTTTGATAAAGTGCACCGTTTTCAAGTTATATCCATTTTTATGTAACTTTTTTGAAAATAGTCGCAGTTTTTCATTTTTAAAAATTAGTGCACATGTTTGCACACTTTAAAAAAAAATATTTTTGAAAATCTGAGAAAATTCTCTATATTTTGCTATTTCGGACTTTGTTGATACGACCTTTAGTTGCTGAGATATTGCCAGGGTTGCGAATGAGCGAGCGCTCACGGAAGGCTTGCTCGCTCCAGCTGGAGCGTGAGGTTTTATCAGGTAGCTCGTGCTCGCTCACGCTCACCGGAGCGTTTTGCGCTCACGTGAGCCGGTGAGCCAAAGTAGGTAGTTGTTTTTTCCTGTTGAAGCATCTGCCTGTTTGAAACAAAGTTTCTAGAACTATCTCAGCACAGGCAGCAAAAACAAACAAGAAAGTGGTCGAACAAACAAATTAGGCAATGAAACGGATTTGATCAGTGAACCGAAATTTAAGTTCTATTTAAAATCTAGACATTTTTCGAACAAGGAACAAAAAACTAAATTCATAATGTAAACATTCACAAATCAAATCCTTATTGGACCATATTGTATTGTTGTTATGTACAAAAATATTGTCAATTTATGTATATTTTATTTATTTTTAAATAATCTTTTAAACAGTTACAATCATCCATGTCCAAAAAATCATATATAACTTGTAATTGAATATTTTCAGAGGTTTGGTTGCGAAAGTGTTCAATAAAATCCACTTGTTGGAAGAAGAGCCAACCTTTTCCTGGTGAAAAATATTGACAATTTATTTGATTTGAGTCAAAAGGGTTATTTCAACCCTTAGGAATTTTGAGGCATATATTTAAAAATAGAACTGTTTCAAAAATGTTACCCTTTTTTCTAAAATGTTTGCCAAAATGTTTCTAATCACTGAATCACTGAAAGATTTAAAAAACGAAATAACTTTTTTTTAATGGTAGCTCATTCTGACCCGCAATCTGGAAATGTAGTCAAAACACTGATTAGGTACATAAAAACAGTTTAATGTTATATTTTAATCAACCAAGCATTTAACCTTGAATCGAACTTACCAAAGCAAAAATCCTCTTGAATCCATTCATTGTTTTGTCAGTTTTTCTAAGGTTTCAAAAAAATCAAATTATTCGCTCTACAGCATTGCCTTGGCGTTCTCCATTACGAGATTCCTACTCCTACTCTAAGGTTAACAGGCCCTTTTATTTAGGCATCTATACCCCTCCGCCCCTCTCTGCTACAATAAGGCCTTTAAATTCTAAAATATTTATACATTCGACTGTATGTCTAAAAAAATATTTGACCCTTGCGAATCCAACCTTTTATTTAAAAACATGATTGATGAAAATAAGCTATTCCAATTCATATATCATAAAATTTGTTCACAAAGTCATATTTCCACAGCCCTACTGCACCTTACGCAAAAAATCCATCTAGAATTTAAAACAAAACATTCTCAAAAACGTTAAATGATTAGCGACACGTCCAAAATGAGCGCTATGTGAGCGAAATATGAGCGCGAGCGCGAGCGTGGAGCAAACGCGAGCTGAAAAAATCGGAGCAAACGTGAGCGCGGGCAAACGTGAGCTAGCTCGCACAGCGCTCCTCCTCACGAATGAGCGAAAAGTGAGCGCTCATGAGCGCGTGAGCGCGTGAGGAACGCAACACTGGATATTGCAATGCAAAGGTTTAAAAACAGGAAAATTGATGTTTTCTAAGTCTCACCCAAAAAACCCACTATTTTTCAATGTCGATATCTCAGCAACTTATGGTAAAAGGGCGTAATATTGAATGTTTGGCCTTTTTGAAATGTTAGTCTTGATTTGAAAATTTTGAAAATATTGTTTTCGAAAAGATAGGAAAATTTCACAAATATTTCATATATTAACATTGAAAATCGGACCATTAGTTGCTGAGATATCGACATTGAAAAATGGTGGGCTGTTTGGGTGAGACTTAGAAAACATCAATTTTCCTGTTTTTGAACCTTTGCATTGCAATATCTCAGCAACTAAGGGTCGTATCAACAAAGTCCGAAAAAGCAAAATATAGAGAATTTTCTCAGATTTTCAAAAATATTTTTTTCAAAAGTGGGCAAACATGTGCACTAATTTTTAAAAATGAAAAACTGCGACTATTTTCAAAAAAGTTACATAAAAATGGCTATAACTTGAAAACGGTGCACTTTATCAAAATTTCACTAAAGTACTTTTTGATTGCAAATTCAATTTTACATCGAAAAATGAAGTTGAAAAATTTTTTCGACCAAAATTTCGATTTTTTGAAAAAATCAGTATTGATTAAAAAATTCATAACTCGGTCAATGATTTTTTGCACAACCTGGAAATTTCTGAAAAGTTGGCATTTTATGTCCTCTAAAACATATCAAAAAATAAAAAAAAATAAAAATATTTTTTTTTTGCAAATCAAGTTTTAGTGATAACAAGTTCAATAAAAAAATCACCAAATTTTTTTTACCGTGTATCATTTTTTTTCCAGTGTAGTCCGTATCCATACCTACAACTTTGCCGAAGACACCAAATCGATCGAAAAATCCCTTCAAAAGATACAGATTTTTGAATTTTCAAACATCATTTTTGTATGGACAGCTGCCAAATTTGTATGGAAAATTATATGGAAAAACTAATGATGCAAAATGGCTTCTTTGGACATACCGAAGGCACCAAAAAAGTTTCAGTCGGATTAAAAAATACAAAAAAAATCGAATGACCGAAATCCTAGAGAACTGCTCATATAGAGAATGTGCAGCAAAGCTAAAAGACACATGTCGCCACCTATGAACAAATAGCGTAAACCTATGATTTTTCGAAAAAATGTGTTTGTACCTTCAAAATCAATATTTTTATAAAAATTATGCCGGATTCGGATGAGAAAAATTATTTCCAACAATTTGGTGTACAACTTTCCACTTTTTGTTTGATTTTTCTATGAGAAAATTGTAAATTTAGTAAAATATAGTTATTTGAACTATTTGGCAACAAAGTCTGTCAAAAATCAATAAAAATTGTCAAATATACGTTAACACATATGTTATCACCTATGTAACTGTTTATTTCTTTGATATATATGGGGAAACTATTTTTTTCGTGTTCTGAAATATGTTTTTTGAAGAAAAAGTTCACAAATTTTTCGCGCCCAAAAATTGATTTAAAGCAAAAATATTTTCTCGTCTTTTGCAACCAGTTTCATTAAGATTGATGCAGGGAATCATGAGAAATAAGCGAATTTGTTCTTCAATCCAGCAGAAAGAAATACGATTTTTGGCAAGTAACCTCATTTTGGCGCCACCTACATTTGAAACACAGTCGCGCTGCAAAACCTCAATAGAGAATTTGCAGCAAAGCTAAAAGACACATGTCGCCACCTATGAACAAATAGCGTAAACCTATGATTTTTTCGAAAAAAAATGTGTTTTTACCTTCAAAATCAATATTTTTATAAAACTTATGCCGGATTCGGATGAGAAAAATTATTTCCAACAATTTGTGTACAACTTTCCACTATTTGTTTGATTTTTCTATTAGAAAATTGTAAATTTAGTAAAAGATAGTTATTTGAACTATTTGGCAACAAAAACTGTCAAAAATCAAAAGAAATTGTTGAATATACGTTAACACATCTGTTATCAACTATATAAATGCTTATTTCATTGATATGTACCGGGAAACTCATTTTTTCGTGTTACAAAACATGTTTTTTTAAAGAAAAAGTTCACAAATTTTTGCGCGCCCAAAAATTTATGTTCATTAATTTCAAGGGTCCTGATTTTCGGTTCAATGAACAGAAACCACTCACTCATCGCCTATCCATTCGTCGCCTATTCTAACCCGGTATCATTCATGAGCGAATGGTACTCGCAAGCAGCCAGCGAGTGGCCCGAACTGTTCACTCAGCGAACAAATACATCGTGAAATTTTTTGCCTACTCCGTCGCTCGACGACACTCACACACTACCATGCTCAGCGAAGAGCCATTCTCACAAAACGCCAGCGCGGCAGTCTTTTTGTTTTCCCGCCCTCAGTTTGCCATCAATTTGATTTTTTCTTGGTGGAAGTTTCTTTGAATGGTGTCTATAATGTTATGAAATCAAAATAAATGCACAATTTAATTGATAACATTGATTTTAGGCAACCCAAATCAATGAGTATAACGCAGCGCATCAGAGAAAAAATGTTTTCAGTTCAGAGTGATCGGCGACGTTCGGCCTGCCTGAGCCGTTCGGAGACTGAGCCGATCAGAGAGAGAAGGAGAGTAGAAAAGAGAGTGTTCGGGAGCGAATGGTTTCAAAGTGACAAACAGTAGGAATTCATCAGGGCAGTATCGCGTCGCCTGCTATTTGTGCTCGCGAATGGAGTGGTTGATTTTGAGCAATCAGGACCCTTGATTAATTTAAAGCAAAAAATTTTTCTCGTCTTTTGCAACCAGTTTCATTTAGATTGATGCAGGGAATCATGAGAAATAATCGAATTTGTTCTTCAATCCGGCAGAAAGGAATACGATTTTAGGCAAATAACCTCATTTTGGCGCCACCTACATTTGAAACACAGTCGCCCTACAAAACCTCAATTGCCCCGCATGGTTATTTGAAATGAATCAAAAATGTTTTTTGAAATTTGAAAATTTCGACCAATTTTGAGGTTTTTAAAGACTTTTTTCACATGGATGACGAAGAATTTTAATTGTTTTTAAACATGGAGCATAATTCTTCCATTGAGGTTTTGCAGCGCGACTGTGTTTCAAATGTAGGTGGCGCCAAAATGAGGTTACTTGCCTAAAATCGTATTCCTTTCTGCTGGATTGAAGAACAAAATCGCTTATTTCTCATGATGCCCTGTATCAATCTTAATGAAACAGGTTGCAAAATACGAGAAATATTTTTGCTTTAAAATAATGAACATCAATTTTTGGGCGCAAAAAAATTTGTGAACTTTTTCTTTAAAAAACTTTTTTTGGAACACGAAAAAATGAGTTTCCCGGTATATATCAATGAAATAACCAGTTATTTAGTTGATAACATTTGTGTTAACGTATATTCAACCATTTTTATTGATTTTGACAGACTTTGTTGCCAAATAGTTCAAATTACTATCTTTTACTAAATTTACAATTTTCTCATAGAAAACTCACCCGAACCCGACATAAGTTTTATAAAAATGTTGATTTTGAAGGTAAAAACACATTATTTCGAAAAATCATAGGTTTACGCTATTTGTTCATAGGTGGCGACATGTGTCTTTTAGCTTTGCTGCAAATCCTCTATAGAAATGTTGTTATAGTTGAGAAATCACAGTTTTCCCTAAGGGGGTGCATATTACCCCCTCTCCCCCTAGTACATAAATTTTAGAATTTGAAACTTTTATGTGCTCTAAAACTACTGTCCCGATTCACCGCTGCTCAAACTCAAACATCAAAATCGTTAATTTCAAATTTTTTAATTATGATTTCTTTTTTATTTCATTTCAGGTAAAAGACATCATCACAGCTGTTTTGTACGATATTAAATATGCTTTAAACATCCCAAGAAGGTATGAATCTAAAACATTAAAAATTATTCAAAATTGTGCCAAAACTGTAGTTCAATTTCCAAAATTAAATGCACCCTTTCAAAACATTTACATTTCCGGCGTTCAAAAGTCCAAACAATACCTATTCAAAAAGAAAAGTGGGGAATGTCCTGTGCATTTCCCAAACACGTCCGACCTATTATTCGACCCGACACGTTTTTATCACCTCATTTTCCACCTCCGAGACCAGTTCCTTGCATCCGTGCAACGTGCGTCATTTCTTCCTTTTCTTTTGAAGCATCACTTCCGGTTGAAATTTTGGATCCACTTTCAGATTACAACGCGATGAATAGTTGCGCTCTAAGGCGAAGGAATAGTGCACGACAAATTAAATCCACAATCATCTTTTTTATGAGCATTCACGTGGCTCGTTCTCCATCCTGGCCACGTGGTTCCAAAGGGGGGAGGTCTCCAGCATCGCCCTCCTCATTTCTTGGATGTTTCTTCTTTTTCTTTGCACACAACTCATTGCTTCGATAATTTGATTACATTTCCTCCTTCCGGAATCGTTTCCGTGAAACGATTCCGGTTCCATTCTGTATTCTTTATAACTTGATTGTGGCCAACCGCGACGACGACAAATCGGATTCCGGATCCGATGCGTGCCAGTACCTAGTTGAGTAAGAAATCAGAACCTCGAAGAAGCTTAGGAGAAAAAGTCTCGAAAACCAATAACAAGACAGTCAGCGATTCGATGTCGTCGAGAAGACAGGAGACAGATTTCGCACATTACTGAAACAAGGAAGGACAACCCCCGGGTTTTTTTCCTTTTAACCTTTTTCATCCGGATATTCCGGGGAATGATGATTGAGCGCATGATGGTGGGTAATATTGAATGAGCTGAGACGAGGTCGCTCGCATATTTGGTGGGGAGGTGGCGGGAATAGTTTTTGCGTCGCAGGAGAAGATTCTGCCCGAAACTGGGGCAAAGTTCTTGGATAAACTTGAATTTGACTGCTCGACTGAAGTTTTCGTGCCGAAGATAGAGAGAGAGAGAAAAAAAAACACTGGGATTCATTAAAGGAGTTTGTGCTACAAACTAAGAAAGGGACTCAACCTAATAGATTCGATCGATGCGTCGTAATTTTGCATACTTGTCACTCGTGCTTTTTGTATTGTTTTTTTTTTGCGTTGTAACGAGAGAGCGCTTCGCTTTCTGCAGAAATATTGAATTCAATTTGAGTAATTTTTGCTCTGTTTTCAAACGGAATTTTTTAAGATGGAATGCCTTAAAAGTGTCTTTTCTGAAAAATGTCTCCATAAGGATTAACTCCCATTAAAATTAAATACCCAGAAAATTACGCCCAGTAAGGCGAAAAGTCAAATTTGAACCACTCTTTTCCGTGTGCAGACAAAAGGATGTTCTCATCAGACATGTGCTGTGCGCGTACGTCATGTTCCGTGTTTCTGTTTTGCACCCGCGTCGATAGAAGTAAACATTCTCTTATCTGATTCACTCTATCATAACGACTCTGCTGGGTTGGTTGCCTTGCTGTTGTGGGTCGCAAAACTGTTGATTTAGCTAAGCGAGCTTTTTGGGCCCAAGCTGCTCTTCCATACAGCATGGCCTACCGTGGCGTTTTTTTCCTGGTAGGTCATTGTTGTTGTTTTCGATGTCAGTCGACGAGTTGTCTGGATGTGTTGTCTGTTTGCAAAAATCTGGCCTCCTGCGAGAAGCAAGGCAACGCGAAGAATGTTTGGATTCACAACATTTATCACGCCAGGCAGCCACGCATGTCAAACTCATGTCAAGTGGCAGATAACATGACATGGAGTGGGATTAAGTTTGCGATAAGTGCATTACTGGAATAAATACAATTTGAACTGTAAACACACTGTAACACTGTAAACACTGAAACCTCGATGGCTTGACACCAATTGATGTCAAACGAACCGCGTTCGTCATTTTTAGATTGACTTTGTCAAATCAATTGGTACAATCTAAAAAGAGTCAAAAGAAAAAGAGACCAACCATCGGGGGTTGAGTGTACACTAGGCTGACAAGAAAAAAAGAAAATTTCGGAAAATCTCAAGAGATACCCCCTGGATCGATTCTTTAGGCAAAAACAAGTAACTGTGCCAATTTTGAGCCAAATCGGTTAAGGCTAAGGGGTTGCTTTTCATCGTTGAAGTTCATATGGGGAAAATCGCAAAAATGTATGGGGAAAAACATCGCTTCAGGATTTTTGCAGCAGGTGGCGTAGGTCTCGCCCAAAATTGTCCAAGTGTGAGATTCTTGTAGGAAATTTAATTACCTACAATTTTGTAGAAGGACGCAAGACGATCCGAGTTGATCCTGATGAGTTATTTGCAATGCGATGAAAAGAAATCGGCTTATATACTTGAAAGTATACAAGGGGTATATAGGAAGTATATAAGAAAATATTTTTTTCTAGAAAAACCACCAAAAATCAGGATCAACTCGGATCATTTTGCACCCTTCGACAAAGTTGTAGGGAATTAAATTTTCTACAAGAATCTCACACTTGGACAATTTTGGGCGAGACCTGCGCCACCTAGCAGAAAATTACTGAAACGATGTTTTTCCCCATACATTTTCGTGATTTTCCCCATATAAACTTCAACGATGAAAAGCGACCCCTTAGCCTTAACCGATTTGGCTCAAAATTGGCACAGATACTTATTTTTGCATTAGGAATCGAGTCAGATGGTATCTCTGATGTCGATTTTTTTTATTGTCACCCTAGTGTACACTCAAACCCCGGTTTTCAATCACTTTTTCGTTTGAACCCTTGATGGTTTTACTAAAAAGTGATGAACTGATGAACCCCACACAAAATTAAGGGGTAGTGTAAATTTTGATTTTTGGTTCATATATGACCCATCAAGCTTGAAAGGGTTAGTTAATACAAAGACAAAATTCAAATGAGCAATTCTCTACCAAAACCGGAAATGGATTATATTTGTATTTTTTGATTTGGCCCCCACAAAGTCCTTCCCTATAACCAAAGAAGAAATTTTGTGTCATTGATTCATCCATACAAGTCTCCATACAATTTTTGCATCTGTCCATACAAAAATGGTACGTAAATATTCGAAAAAAAAAGAATTTTCTGATCAATTTGTTGAGGTTTTGTTGAGAAATATCCAGAAAAAATAGGCACACGTTAAAAAAATTGCCGATTTTTTAATTAACTTTTTTTGCACAAAAACTCAATTTCCCAAAATACGTATTTTTTTATCTTCGAGATTTTTTGATATGTTTAAGGGGACCAAAACCAGCAATTTTGAGCCATTAAGAAGTATGGTCAAAAGTTCGGCCGCCGAGTTATCAATTTTTGATAAAATCGTGATTTTTGGAAAAAATCAGATTTCATACATATAATTTTTCTGACCAAAATTTTTAATTCAAAATTGAATTTCCAATCAAAAAGTACTTTACAGATTTTTTTTATATAGGACCTGTTTTCTAGCCATCAAAAGTTGGATTTCAGCGGAATATCTGCAGTTTTTCGATTTTTTTAAATATTGACATTTCAGAAGGGCCAAATATTCTATGTTATGCCCTTTTCAAATGTTAGTCTTGATTTAAAAAGTCTAAAATATTGTTTTCAAAGAGATCAAATGTTTCATATTTTAACATTGAAAATCTGTCCATTAGTTGCTGAGATATCGACATAAGAAAATTATAGGTCTTTTGGGTGAGACTTAGAAAACTTCAGTTTTCCTGTTTCTTTTTGTTTATGCCGCTGTATCTCAGCAACTAGAGGTCCAATCCTCAATGTCTTTTAGAGAATATACCTTGAAAACAGGGCCCTGTATCAAAAATCTGTGAAGTACTTTTCGATTGTATATTCAATACATTAATAATTAAGGTCAACAAAAATATATGTATGAAATTCGAATTTTTATATGAGGGAAAAGCCCGTTTGAGTGGAACGCCTACCGATGGGTCCTTCTCAAATAGGCACAAAACCTCTTATTTTTTTATTATCAACAGATTTTACAATCCAAATGACATAGAGGATATATACAATCAAACTTAAGCTAACAAACTAAACTAGCACAATGTAAAAAATAAATAAATAAATAAATAAATAAATAAAACTAACTAAAAATAAACCGGTCTAAACCTTTGTCAAAACACATATGCTTCCCTGAGAAAATTAAAAATATCATGCTTCAGACGGGGACGAGACAAATGGAAATCGAAAAAGGGGTAACAACGTTCAAAAACCCTGCACATACTAGAAACAGGTTCATTGAAGGCATAATTTGTACGGGCTCCAGGTATAACGAGAAAAGAGTGTGAGCGAAGCACCCGGCGTCTAATGTTGACGTTCAGTTCACTCGTAAGAAAAGGACAGTTGATGTTTGATCGGAAAAGGTCAGCAACAAAAAAGGCTTTAGCAGCTTCTCTACGAACACTCAAAGGATCAAGGTGGAGCATAGAGCAACGAGTTTCGTAATTTGGACACTCACCAAGATGTCTTAAAGCAAATCTTGTAAATTTACGTTGAATCGCTTCGATTCGTCCAATGTCATTATGATAATATGGAGCCCACACAACTGAACCGTACTCTAGGGTGGAGCGAACTAAGGAAAGATAGAGAATTTTTAGGCAATTGACGTCGCGAAAATATTTGGTCATTCTAAAAATCATTCCTAGCTGTTTAGAAGCCTTCGAGCACAAATAGGAAATGTGGTTTTTAAAAGAAAGCTTCGAATCCAACAACACGCCTAAATCCTTGACAAAAGAGTCACGAGTAAGTGGGTTACCAAGAATTTTGTAACTGAAAAACGTTGGGCAGCGTTTACGGGTGAATGTAATTGTCGAACATTTTGAAGGATTGAGAACCATCTGATTCAAGCGACACCAGTCAGCAAATGAATCAACCTGAGCTTGCAAATCTTCCATGTCAGTAGGCCTCTTAATTATAGCATACAATTTAAAATCGTCAGCGTAGCATAGTTTAGGACAGCGAAGCAGGAAATTGACATCATTGATATACAACAGGAAAAGAAACGGCCCTAAATGACTTCCCTGTGGAACACCCGAGGTAACAGAAAACGGTAAAGACAAGTTATCGGCGATTTTAACCAACATAGTTCTTCCGGTCAGGTAGGAGTTTACCCACGTAAGCAAAGAGCCGTGTAGGCCAACACGGCGAAGTTTCGCAATTGCTATACGGTGGTTAATTTTGTCAAATGCCGCAGAAAGGTCAGTATAGATGGCGTCGACTTGATAGCCATCGCTAATCGCACGTTGGATCTTGGAAATATAAGTGACAAGATTCGTATTGGTGGAACGTTTAGGGAAGAACCCGTGCTGGTCATCGGAGACGACGTGCGATAAGTTGTGGCGAAGAAACTCCAAAACAATCACTTCAAACAACTTGGAGACGGCACAGAGGGCGGCAATACCGCGATAGTTTTTAACGTCTTGCTTGCAACCCTTCTTAAACACTGGGAACACATATGACTCCTTCCAGTTATTGGGGAAAACTCCAAGAGAAAGTGATAAATTAAAGATTCGAAGGAGTGGCTCCGAGAGGCTATTTGCACACTTTTTGATAACGATAGCGGGAACTCCGTCAGGTCCGGGAGACGTGGAACTTTTTAATTTCGAACACGCTGCATTAAAGTCCTCCCGAGAGACTTGAAGGTCAGAGCAGACAAGACCGGAATCAGGAACCGAGTCAGCTGCCGCAGCAACATCAGGGTCGCTTAGGTTGTTGTCAGCAAAAACGCTCGAAAATTGGACACGGAAGGCATCACAAATCTCAGATGAGGTTGAGACTTCCACCCCGTCACGGATCATAGTTGACGGAAGGCCAGACTCCTTTCGTTGCTCGTTTACGAACTTCCAGAAGCCTTTAGGGTTTTGTTTGAGGCGGTTCTGAACACGAGATTGGTGAGCGAGGAACAGTGACTTATTCAACCGCCTGTAGTCGTTGCTGATCTGATTCAAATTTAAGCGATTGACACTAATAGGGCACTTGGAAAACTTTTTCAAGGCAGCTCTCTTGGAGGATTTCAGCTTTTTGAGGGCTGGGGTAGACCATTCGGGAGTGGCAGGGGGAATGTGGGTCTTTTTAGGAACAAATTGGTCGACTGCGTACAGAAGCACATGGGATAGCTTCAACGCTGCAGAGTGCACATCGCTGCTGGAGATGGTAGCGTCCCAGTTAAAGGTGTTAAAAAAGATGTTCATGCGTTGGAAATCAGCATTCTTGTAGTCGTAGTAGGTTTTTGCATTGACATCGGAAAACTCAAGCGGCTGACAATCATCGATGCACAGGTGTAATGGGGGATGATGTCTGACTTCCTTGACGAGAGGTTCTGGGGCTCTGCAGATTTTGGACCTTCCCACGATATCTCTGCTGATGAGACATAGGTCGAGGATCGAGTTGTTCTCGTTTGTAACACCGTTAATTTGAAGAAGGTCTGCCATGTGTTGTTCATCCAAAACCCGAGCTGCTAGGGGGGCTAATGTGGAGTTGTTGCTATCAACGAAAAAATGTCCACTTAAGGCAGGAGACCATCGGAGCTGACTCTGGTTAAAGTCACCCAAAATACACAAGCTGTCGTTAGTCTTCATGCGAGACACCACCCACGACAATGAACTTAGATACTGTTCGAAGAGAGATTCGTCTTTAGACCGATCTGCCGGAATGTAAACCACGCAAATGTAAACGGTTTTCAAGGTAAGGTGTACTGCCACCCAAACCGACTCGATCCCAGATGTGTTCGGTGGATGAAGTAAATAGGACTCAAATTCTTTGCGAACAGCCAGGAGAACACCACCACCAGTCTCCTTTGGGCTTGTGAGTTTGTCTCGATCTTTACGATAAACAGTGTAAGAGTTGTCAAAAAGCAAACTAGAAAGTGTATCGCTTTTGAGCCAAGTTTCAGTAAACGCATAGAAGTCGTAGGCAGCATCGGAGCATGCAAGTTTGTACTTGGCGATGCATGTGTTAATTCCTCCTAGGTTTTGGTAGTACAGCGAAAGGGCAGCAGTCGACTCCACAGGAGGGCTGGCTTGGAGGGAAATTAGTTGCTATGAACGACGTTTTAGTGTGAAAGCATCAACGCTGACGAAAGAAGGCCAGAATTCTTTGTCACAGATAGAGTGAATGAAGTCAGGATGGTCAGGCACGGTGACTTTGAACGACACAAATGTCAAAGGACGGGCATCTGAGCGAGAATCAGAAGTCAGCCGACGGCAATTAAAATGGCTAGCGTCCCACCCCGTTCTACCCTGGATGTAGGCTACGATTTGTTCTTCAGTGGTCTGAGGGTCGAAAGGTTTTACATAAAACGATTTGGTAGCAAACGATTGGCTGTTACAGGTGGGTGGGGGAGCCAGAGTTGATTCCCAGCATAAGATCGATGTATCATTCGACCGTGTTGATGGCCGTGATTGGTTGGATACCGGAGATGGTCCACGAGGTAACGGGTTGCGAGATTGAGGCATCAGGTACGGCTGAGTCAGCTGG
This sequence comes from Culex pipiens pallens, assembly GCF_016801865.2. NCBI lineage: Eukaryota > Metazoa > Arthropoda > Insecta > Diptera > Culicidae > Culex > Culex pipiens. The sequence continues at coordinate 56,752,114 of NC_068937.1, read as the reverse complement.
GCGTTGTTAGCGAGCGATGGTTCTGACTGGGCGTAGTTGTTGAGGTATTGCTGTGGTACCAGAGATGGTTCACTTGAGTGCGACGAACCAAATCGAAAGACTGGCAGCGATGCTTGTCCGGGGATCGGTGGATTTCTTCGACGACGTGCGGAATTACCCCTCACAGCAGCTGGCCGGAAGTGTTGCGGTGCCGGGGATGTAACGTTCTGCAAGGCGGAGTTGTTTTGTCCGGCGCCTGGTAGATTGTGTCCAGGGTAGTTGAAGCTTGTCGTCGCGTTCACTGGAACGGGTTGAAAACCACTGAGAGGCGGGGCAGTACCGGGTGCTCCGGCCGGACATATACCGGTAGTCAAGTTACCTGGCCGGATGAATTGTGGTGCCAGGGAAGTCACGTTCTGCAAGACAGAGTAGTATCGTCCGGTGACTGGTGGATTTTGTCCATGGCGGTTGAAGCTGGTCGTCGTGTTTACTGGAACGGGTTGAGAACCACTGAGAGGCGGGGCAGTACCGGGTGCTCCGGCCGGACATATACCGGTAGTCAAATTACCTGGCCGGATGAATTGCGGTGCCGGAGGAGTCACGTTCTGCAAGACAGAGTAGTATCGTCCGGTGACTGGTGGATTTTGTCCATGGCGGTTGAAGCTGGTCGTCGTGTTTACTGGAACGGGTTGAAAACCACTGAGAGGCGGGGCAGTACCGGGTGCTCCGGCCGGACATATACCGGTTGTCAAATTACCTGGCTGGATGAAATGCGGTGCCGGGGAAGTCACGTTCTGCAAGGCTGAGTGGTATCGTCCGGCGACTGGTGGATTTTGTCCAAGGTGGTAGTAGCTGGTTGTCGAGTTAACTGGCTGGATGAATTGCGGTACTGGGAAATTCGCGTTCTGCACAGCAGGTCCTATGGAACTGGTCGTCATAGCAACACGGTTTGCTCTGGCGTGGCTTGGCGTGGCGACAGACCTAAACACGCCGGGTTGGTCTGAGATGTTTGCTGTAACAGTTTGGATTTCTGATGAGGGGGCGGCAGTAACTGAGGCTTCGGCCGGACATACACCCGAACTAGTGTTACCTGACCGAAATACAAAAAATGCGCGAGGCTCGGCACGGTTCGGCGTGGGCAGTTCACCGGCTGTGGAACCGGTGGTTGTACCGCAGGACCCGGAAACAACGTGTTTGCTCGAGAAATTCGCTGGGTAAAACTCAGCTCGGTTTGGCGTGGACTGTCCCACGGAGGTGGAAACCGTTGCGGTGTTGGATGAGCAGCAGGGTCCGAAAACATCAGGATGGCTCGAGAAGTTAACTGGAACTGAGTGAAATTCAGCTCGGCTGAGCGTGTGCTGTCCCACGGGGATGGCACAGTTTGCGGAGACGGATGAAACGCGGGGTTCGACAGTTTTGTGTTGGCTCGGAGGGTTGGCAATGAGGAGTTGTTCAGTCACGTTGGGTTGAGCCGGTTGGCCAAGACCAGGAAGATCAACGGCAGGCTGCTGGTCATTCGGAAGGCCTGTTGAAGTATCCATGGCAGTCTCGCAGTCAGCTGTTGGCTCGATGGAAGGATCAGCAACGTCGACAGAAAGCGCAGGTTGTACAATGAAGGGTGGTGTCACAGGAGTTCGCTGGATTATGTTGCCGTCGTCGTCGAACAGGACATAGTACTGGCTGGATTGAAAATCACTTAATTGTGGTGCAGTATCGCGTCCTGCCTCGGCCGGACATATACTCGAAATGTAGTTACCTGAGGAAACTGTAGATGGTGCAACCACAGGTTCGATGGCTTGAGCAGGAAGATCCGGCTGCTCGGGAGGCTCAACGTGCGGTGTTGTGGCGCTTGCAGGAACGGCCACATAAGCCAAAGTTGGAGTAGGAAGATCGGCCAGGTCGTCAGCGGCAGGAGAAGGGCTTTGTTGAAGGTTCCTGATACGTTTCGACGGGCCTTCGGGAACAGCGGCATCGACGTCGGCGTCGTCATCAACGCTGTCCTCGCTGAGTTTACGTTTCCCGTTCGCATCAGCAGCTGATTCGGTGGCCTTGTCAGCATTCGAACGAAGGGAGAGATCCAAAGCGGTTGTGTCACGTTGATCACCACAGCAAGCTCTGAGAGTTGCGTTCGATAAGGAGTTCACCTTGGCGAGGTTTCGAATCATGTTGAAGCAGGTTTCAATTTTTGACTCGAGGTTGGTTTCCACCCTTCTCAGGAGAATCCGAGACGCCTCAACTGATTCGTGGATGTAGCCAACCTTGCGATGCAGTCGAAACAGCGAATTGTTTCTACAGTTCTCGCAGAACCAAAACATTCCCGGGTTGTCCTTAAGTGCAGATGAACCGCCGGCAGTCATCCCGATGCACTTCTAGTGAAAACTCTTATCGCAGCCGCCGTAGCACTGAATTTTGTTGTTGTGTCTGACGCCAGGGTTGCTACAGACATCGGCAGCACAGAGCTGTGGACGCGTCATGGTTTGTCTGTAATGCCGAGCCCGAGGCTGGCAGCCAAACGTTAGACGTGGTAAGCGAGAGGCGACGATGCACGAGCGAGTCAGGAGATGACAATTGCAGGAATTCGTAAAAATTAACTTAATCTTATTTAACTATAGAGTCACTAACTAGTGTAAACTTCACTTCGCCGAAATGGACGATGACGCGAATAGTACGATCGATCACGTCACGGGTCGTAAATCACGGCGAAAAACTTGGTATTTATCATCAAAGTGGGAGCAAAAACTGACACGATGTAAACAAACAGTTGTATCGCAAAATTACTATTTTTTTTCAAAAATTGTTAGCTATGACTCAAAAGTTGCGGGTTCTTGCACCCTAAAACATATAAAAAACACGAAAATAAACGTATTTTGCGAAATTAAGTTTTTGTAAAATAGGAAATAAAAAAAAAACTGGCAAATATTTTTCCCGTGTACCTATTTTTTTCTCAATAGTCCTCAACAATACCTACAACTTTTCCGAAGACACAAAATCAATCAAAAATGCCTAGAAAAGTTACAGATTTACGAATATTTACGTACCATGTTTGTATGGACAGCTGCCAAAATTGTATGGAGACTTGTATGGGTAAACCAATGACACAAAATAGCTTCTTTGGCCATAGGGAAGGCCCATACAAAGTTTGAGCTAAATAAAAAAATACAGAAAGTAAAGATGGTCTGAATCGGCCGATTTCGTAGAGAATTGCTCAACTCAGAAAATATAGTTTAAGAACATCAAAACTAAGAATTGTTGAAAAACATGCGATGCAAAGAACAAAAAATAGTTCAATAACCAGGAAAAAATCTGCCCTGTGCCATAAAAAGCAGTACTGCCAACCCATGACCATGCACAAAACTAAACCACCGAGAGGCTCTTGTACAATATCCGTTCACTGCGACAGACGACATCGTTCAGCCTAATAGTCGCTCATATTCGGAATTGCTCACACGGCTTACTTCCTCGGTCCAAAAAGAGGGCCCGAAGAAAGAAACAAAAACAAATGTCGGCACAACCGGCTCAGTAATCGTAAACCCAAATTTCATATTATTAGCAAAGCTCGGAAAGGGAGGCAATGGAGTAACAAATCTATAATTCACGTACCCTCCTTCTTCTCTATGATCCACAGCTTAGTCATCAGATCGTACGGAGGAGAAAACAACGTAAAATTTTCTTCAGATGCGAATGATGGCAAATAGTCACGTTGCCCAAAGGTTGGCCCATAGAGGACAGTCCCTGATGTCGGGTACTTTCATTGCCGTCTTCAACCAGAAGACAGCAATCTCTAATGATGACAACGTGACGTAAAAGAGGAAATCGTAAAACGTATGGTGAAATTTGGACACCTTAGGCCTTTTACCAATCTTTATTCCATTCTGAGAATCCTCTGCGAAAAGTTTATGTTCAGATTTTGATAACCCAAAAATCAAAAGTAGAGTTAAACACCGGTAATTTGGCACTGTTAAAAAAAACTGCAAAAGTAAAAAAAATCGTTGCCAAACCAACGAATTTTAACGGTACCCTGAGGAAATGTTTGCTTTCCCGTTTAGTTCGCCCAACCGAAAGTCGGCAAAATCGGAAACATGAAACAGCTTCCCCACTTCAAACGTAACGTAATTATAAGTCAGCGGAACAAATCCAGACGCCTTACTACAAAATATACACCGCGCCACGGATGGCAAGCATGTGACGATGTAAACAAAAACAACGGAACGAACGTGGAGCCTGGTGGATCTGGTTTTTCGCGATATATTTACCACAGAGAAGGAGTGCACTCTCCCACTGTTGGAGATCTGAGTGCACCGAACAAGAGAGAGTAAGAGCAGGCTGGTGGTCACAGAGTTCAGGGTTAAAGCAATTTAATTTTTGGCAAATAGTTTATTTCAGAATAATATAACTACTGGAACTTATAATACCCTCAGTAATAATTTTAATGTACTGGTTCACCTTTACTGGTAATGAAACACTGGATCAAAATAGTTATATGAACCACAATCAAAATACTCCTCTTACTTGGCAGTAGACCCACAGATCTTCACTTCTTGGATTACTTAGGACATCCCAAAATACCAACAAAGTTCGCTGCCATATTCGCTATAACGACGTTCGACCACAGGTCTTAACTCCAGGGATGCTCTTGGATGACCCAGTACATCCCAGAATGCCATATAGCAAGAGAATGTCAACTATACCAGCACCAGAGAGATCCCCGACTTCCAGTACTCTCCCTCTCAGGAAATTCAGGGATCAGGGATGGCATGTTTCATTACTACGTATCAATTCACCTTTAGTCAAACCGTCTGGTGACCGTCTGATTACCTGACCACCAATTCAAAGGTGTGAGTTTCGAATCCCACCTGATTCATTTCGTTTTCGTTTATAGTCAAAGTTCAAATTCCTGATTCCAAATATCAAGGGTACCGACCGGGATTTGGTCTCTGAAGCTTCTGCTTGTGAGGCAAAAGCCGCAACCATTAAGCCACGAGAGCCTTTTGAGTCATAGTGCGTGATGGTGCAAATTCTATTTATGAATTTTTGAAAAAATGGGCTTCTTTGAAAATATCGAAAATCTGAACATCAAAATTTTTGTAATTGTAATTTTATTGAAACAATATCCTGTTAGTTTACACTAGAGGGTGAGAGTTGAATTTGGCCATTTCCCTGGAATTCCCGGGACCCGGGAGTTTTTTTTCTATGCCAATAGTGGCAATAATTTAAAAGGAAATGTAATAATATTGTTTCTTTTCAAACAATTAAGTTACATTTAATCACACTTATTCTATGGAACGTTAATTTCAGTATCCTTTTTATCTTAGGAACGATGTCTACCTTTTGATATATTTTTTTTTCTGAGTCTGCAAATACAAGATCGTTTCTTGTGCTATTTGGGACTCAAAATTGTAGTTTAAAATGTTAACGAATCTTTATTCGCACTGAGTGATTTTTCAAAAGTTTCACAAGCTGGTTGCATTAACTACTAATTTGATTTTTGTGAAGTAAAAGAAATAACTAATATATAATTTTCCAGTACCGGAATATTTTCAATATGATAAACACTTACTTAAAACAACAATTTAAACTTGTTTTTTTCCTTTTAAAGGTTAACTGTGAATACTGATTGAAAAAAATATTTACAGTTATCAATAAAATCCGAATGTTCACAATTGGTGAACCGTAAACTTTACAAAGATTGATAGAGTGTTTTTTCCAAAATATAATTTAATATTGACGTGAAACACAAAATGACTTTTTGACATCAAAAAAGGAAATTACCTTGATACAGCGAAATTACCCTAGGGACTTGGAATTAAAAAAAAAACAGATTATGAGAACCGCTTTGCTCGAGAGAGGATATGGAAATTGAACTTATTTTGAAAAAGCTTTTCCTTCTTAGAAATAATATATAAAAATAATTTAAAAAAAAACTTTAGATTTCATTTCTGGGGTGTAACTGCTAAGTATGCTTTAAGATGAATTCTGGGGCCCAAATAATTTTTTTTTTTTTGGCTTCTCTCAATTATAGTTATTGGAATTTTCGACAAGTCAAATTTTAAACTTTTTGAATAAGAAGATCAGAGAAGCATTGGTTTATTCGAACTTGGACATCGAACATGGAACTTCCAATATTCTAAACAATTTAGAATTTTTCAAATAATTTTCTGATTAGTTTATATAATTTTGCTTCGAAATTTATAAGTATGAAATTTCCCGGGAGTCTCGACCGAATTTCCCGGGAATCGAGAGGTCCAAAAATGGACGATTTCCCGGGAATTTTTTCCCGGGAATTCCCGCTCGTCACCCTCTAGTTTACACTGTATATCAGGGCAAGGAGGTAATGTGGATCTGAATTAAACTTTAGGCGCGAAAATTATCTTTACATTTAGACTTTTTTACCGAATTCGGGAGTTGAAAAATCTTTAAAGTTGAGATTAATAAACCATTTGTCAAAATGAACCAAGTTTTTCCGAATTTCGGTTGTACGATGAACAATAATGAACTTCATTACTGAATTTCGGTAAGTTTTTACCGAATTCGGTAATTTTCATTTTACCGAACTGTTTAGCAGTTATAAATTCGGTAAACTTTACCGAATTCGGTAAAAAAAATCTATGTGTGTAAGAATGATGTTTTAAAGCAAAATCGAATTTGCAATCGTTACTTTACTTTTTTTTTTAGTTATAGCTACTTTTAGGCACAGATTTTTTTTAGTTTAAAAAAATATTTTTGAAAAAAAGCACCTTGTGAAAAAAGATATTGTTGCATGGCTGAGAAAATTTCCTATAATTTTTGCTCTGGAATTCTCAAAGTGCAACCTGATCAGCCTGTAATTTTCAACTGAGGATATCTCGGAAACTATTGGCTGATTTTCAATGCTAAAAATTAAAATTTTCTGATCTCTTTAATAAAAATAATTTCAACTAGATCCGTATTTTTATGTTTGGCCATTAGGGTGATCCATTTTCTTCAATTTTCGCAAAAACCACTTTTTCCAAAAAAAATAACTCCCCGTCATTTCAACCGATTTTAACTGTCTTATACGCAAATGAAAAGTGATAAATTGGCCTTTCAATGAAAAATAGGAAAAGAGTTTCAAAAATCCAGCATAACAAATGAAAAGGTCGTATGAAACTTTAAGAAGCCGTTTTGCCTGTGTCTATACCAAAGAGCCTATGTCTGGAAATATTTTTATCGGATTCCTAGGACAATTTTACGTAACATCACTGTTTTCACCAAAACTGCGACATCTTTAAAATTTTAGCGATTACCTGTACACCTGTACATACCAAATTTTCGTAATTAAAAGACGCAACTTTTGGTACCCAAACCTGTATAGGTCGTCGCTGAAATTTCAACTTCAAGTTTTTGCAGTGAAAAATTTTGATTTTCTGTCAATTTTGTATTTTTTCCGTTTAAGCTGAACCCGTTGATCATTTTCGAAGAAAATTGATCATCACTATAAAATATTCTGTATTAAATTCAATTTAACGAATTTCAGCACCAAAAGGAATCAGCATGTACCGGTTGTTGCCTTCTTGAAGCCACTGAAAGAATTTTTGATCTAAATCAATTGTGCTTCAAAATTTATAAAATTTTGTGGCACAGTAATTGACGTCCTAGTTGGCAATCATTGATTAATGACGATTTCCATAACTTTACAAGGAATGAGATAATCGTGACAAAAAGGAATCAGCATGTGTAGGGCACTATTCTACACCCAAAATTCAGAATCGAGATAATCGTTCTCTCAAAATTTATTGAGGGCTCAGTGCCAAAATCGATAGAATAATGGTACCAACTCACACCATCATAACAAATGAGTTCATTCGTTAGTTGAATCAATAAATCTCCAACAAGTGTCATACATCGACTTCTGACTTCTCCATGGTCACCAAGCTGTGGTGGCCGAGGCAGCTAAGTCATTGGATTGGTTTGTCAAAGGTCTCTGGTTCGATTCCCGTTGTCGACACTTTTGGTTTTTTGTTTGACGGATGAACTTTTTTTGCAAATGAACCTCGAGAGAATAGTTCTATCGCCCATCTCGAGCTGTGTTCTCTGCGTCCGTGAATGGTACCACTATTCTCTCGACTCGAGACCATCATTCTCTCGGACTAGCGCTGCCAGTTTTGGGTGTAAACAACTTGTTAAAAGAATTTTATCAAAATATTGAAAGGGACGCAAAATTTATATCTTTGAACGAAAAATCATGACAATGATGGAAGTCTTCACGTTAAGGGCGCGGCGCGCCGACAACCCCGAATTTTATTTTCAAAAAATCATATCTCGGAATCCTGATAATAAACTGTTAATCCGATAAAAATATTTCCAGACATATGCCCTTTGGTCCATACACCGTCAAAACGGCATTTAAAAAAAAAGTTTCAAATGACCTTCTAAAGTGTTAGGCAAGATTTTTGGAACCACTTACTATTTTTCTTTGAAAGGCTAACTTATCACCTTTCATTTGCGTATAAGACGGCAAAAATCGGTTAAAAAGTCGGGGAGTTATGATTTTTCGAAAAAAGTGGTTTTTGCAAAAATCGACGAAAATGGCTTTTTTTGGGCCACCCTAACACGGAGTACAAAGATGCGGGTCTAATTATTACGACCAGGAAACACAAAAAAAAATTGGACACGTTGGCGGACGATGTTGACGTTGCTGGAAGGCCTCGGATATTGTCTGAAAATCGGTAAGTCGTCGGTAAGGTCGCCTTACAGGGTTGCCAAGACCGTCCGATCGCCGACCTGAAGCGACACCTCCCGAACGCCGGACAGCAACCATACCGGTAACTAGAAGAAGAAAGCAGCAGCGTCCCACTCTCCTCAGCGAAGTACGAGCGCAGCCGTTCCTGCAGTTGGGCAGCGTACGGTTCCAGCGGACAATCCAGCGATCCCATCTGAATGGGGGCGGTCGTTTGCCAGCGTGGTCGCTGCCGGTAGCGGCGATGCGGCCCAGCAAGGAGTCACCGGGGAAGATCTCTTTACCCTCCCCGAGTTCTTTGCTCTCGCGGGAGAGATGATGACGCGGTTCTGGAGCTGCCGTAACAAGGCAGAGCAATGTCTGGCCCTCGGGGAGCTGATGATCAAGCACATCTATAATTGATTATTTTTGTCTGTGATCTAGTTTAAAGCTTTCTCTTTAACTATCCTTTTCCCATTGCACTTTCTGTAAGTTTTTTGAAAACTTTTTCTTACTCTTGTCTATTCCATAGTTATAAGTAATAATTTTTCGATTGAATTATGATGTAAAACACAGCTGAAAGGAACACCAAAACTCTGTTATGTATCTAAATGAACTCATTGTAACCTGATTATTCACAAATAAAACCGAATTGAATTGAATTAAGAGAATTAAGAAAAAAGAACATTTTGCTGCAATTTCTATAGAGAAAAGCCATCATAAATTCAGAAAATCATGCTCTGTCTCTCGTGTTTGCATGATAATTTCGTGTACGTTTGAAAACTTATACGTGAATACGATAATAATATCCTCCCCAATGCACCCATGACTCTTTCTCCGGTATCCGTGTCTCATACTTCCTGTACAGCATCAGCTGAACGTCCACTGCAACTTCCGAAGTTCACATTCCCAACGAACACGAAATTCTCTTCTTTACTCTCACTCAAGTAGAGATGCAACACAGCACCGACACCGGCACCATGTCCGAAATTACGCGTGGTCCATCCCCTCGTCGTAACCCACAGCGCGGCGGTGTTCCAAACAGCCAGACTCTCTTTCTCTTGAGTGCGCGGGTCGCGGTTTTGCCTTCCCAAACTCCACTCCCCACAACCGACCTAGCCTGGTGTGGTACCGAGGACACACGGTGCTGGTTACTTTCGCCACTCACTCACTCAGTCCGATTCTTGACACCGTGCGGTACAGTATCTTTGCCGGGGTGTCTTCGCCAACACTCCAACGTGCGACGCCAAATTGGGATATTGTTTTGGGCTGGAATCTGTAATTCCTTGGTGATGTGAGCCTTTCCAGATGACCTAACATGTGACTACACATTGTGACAGTGAGTTTAATGTTACACAGAAGAATGAGCTTTTGTGGATGCTTAGCTGCAAAGAGAGTGGTATAAACAACTGTGCAACATTAGTTTAACGTATCCTCGTTCTCTGAACTCTGCAAAATTACCTCCAGATCATCCTTGGATCAACCGCTTGGAACTATACAGGTTTCAGCATCTGTTGGGCTTCTCAAAGGCAAAATATATCAAAACAAAGTTCAATATCAACAGATCAACGTTGAGTTCAGTTTGGTGATACAGTTCCAAAAAGTGCACACGGAAAAGAGAGAAAACGAAAAATGAGTTGAAAAAAAAATCATCAGCAGAAAGTGTCGGGCTCAGTGATCCTTTCAAATGTAATTAACGGTAATTGTTAAGGCCTCGGCTCCCGTGGGCCACACCGCGTGCTCTGACCACCCAGCGGGAGCCTGGGAGCCCACCAGAAGTGAAGTGCGGGCAGTGTTTCCAAAAGAAGACCAAGACCGCCGAGCCGGGTGTTTTTGAGTGCGAGTGTGTGGAAATGGAACGAGGATATATCAGTGAAATTATGATAATGTTACGACGCGCAATCAAGCGACTGATTGGCGTTGACGATTTGCAATTAAAAAATGAGCCTGGTTTGAAAAAGTGGTTTTGATGGTTGCGATTGTGTCGGGGGGATATAAAAACTGAATTTAATTACTGCACATCATCATCATCATTATATGAAAGTGAACGACATCAAATAAACTAAAATTCATAATTCATTCAAGGGCTTAAAAATGCTCAGTGGAAAGACTGTAATTATCTAATATAATATGAACTAAAAATAACCTTAACTAAACCATTTTTTTGCCAGATAAGTGTCATATAGAGCGTCCAATTTCCCGGGGTTACAAATTTCCCGGAAACGGGAAGTTTTCAACCAATTTCTCGGGAATTTCCGGGAAATTTTGAATATATTGAAAACTGTTCTGAATTTGGTTCCGAATAATATTATGCAACAAAATGTTTCAGGATAGCAACTTTCGTGGTTAAAATAAGTTGGTATTTATTGATGAGAAGTATTTTTTATCAAATTGTTTAGACAGTGAGTAAACTGAATCCTGTCAAATCTGCAACATGGAGTTAAACATTCTGTGAAGTTGCTGTGAAGTTTGCCGTAGCACTTCGAAAAATTGAACTCCATGTTCCCGAGCATGGGTAAATAACAAGGGAAATGCGTAATAATACCTTTCTCTGGTATCAATACCAAATTTTGGTATTCCTGGACCCTTTTAAATTTGTCTTAAGGATTATGCAAGAGCAAAATGTGCTATCATACCAATTAAAGGTATTGTTTTGATATTGCAAAATTGCAGAATTTGTCAATGATCGAACACCACATTTTGGTATTCTTTTGGTATTACAGTATTTTATCAAATTCCTCTGAAACTATGGAAAAATGTTGACCAATTTTGACAAAATAATTAATTTTGCGCTAAAATGATGTCTCAAAGCGAATGCTTTCATTCAAAACCGGAAATTTCAAACTTGATTTTAAACATTTTTGATATACCCCCTACAGAAATGACTTGAAATTGTGGAAAATTTTCTAAGTCAGGATGGCACATTTTGGTATTATTTGAATATTGAAAGTTTTCATAAGTTTTCTCTGAAACTATGGGAAATTTGTTTAAAAAATTTTACGAGTTAATTAATTTTGCGCTAAAATGACTTGAAACCCAAAAATGTTAAAGATGATTTTAAAAATTAGTGTGATATACCCACTAATATTTTTTTCAAAAACGTTGAAATATCTCTAAGTCGGGATAGCCAAATACTTTGAAAAACGAGTCAATCGACAGATTAATGAATTATGGTGAATTTCAATTCAGTTTCATTTTAATAATACTTATTTTTCAATCTTGTTATTTTTCAGAAGCTTCAAAAATTTCAAGCACAGGCCGTTCATCAATGACAAATGTATTCAATGTGGTGAAGAATATCACTAATAACAACATGGAATCATCAGGTGAGTAGATTTGGCTGTTGCATATGAATAATTTCCGTTTTTTCACTAACTGCAACTGCTGCACTAAAAATGGTATGAAAATACCAAATTTTGGTATTACTTGTTCAAATACCAGCGACCAAAATGTGCTCTTGGTTGCCCAGTAATAGATGGTAAAATACCATGAAATCATACCAAAATCATGTATGTGAAAGACCACAGAAATACCAAAATATGATTTTCCAAGGGCGCGGGAATACCTAAAAATAAAACCATGGCAATACCAAGTTTTGGTATTCAAGCAATGTTCAAAAATCCAGAAGACCTCAACTTGGTATTTGTTTGGGACTAAGGCAAAGGATATTGGGTCCAATTTAGGTCACTTAACCCTACCCTAGGAATAGGCGCGTATTGGTCACTATAGCACTGTTGGCCACTGTGCTGGTGATCTTTAACCCTTTAAACCAACACAATCTACACAGCCTAGACGGAATGTAATGGAAGAGATGACACGATTAGGGAGAGTGAGTACTCTCGGGAGATGGATTTGGGATGAACCTTCTTAAGGGTCATCTCCAAATGGAGGCATAGTTTTACTATTTGACCCACTCTAAGTTAAGTTAGGTCCAGGGGACCGGCCTGGAAGGCCACGGGCTCTGCCCGTATTATTGTATATTTGTACAGCAATAAATGTTAAGTGTTAAATACAGTTCGTTTCAACCTTAACCGCGAGTTTTACTGTACACCGGACATTCTACTGCGGAATCCAATACCGGCCGGGTCGGCCGTCGGGCGATGCATGGCGTAATTTGGACCTGAGGCAGGTTCCATCCGGGTATCTACCCGGGCGTGTTGGAGGTGGCTGCCGTTTTACAGTCCACGGCATCGAAGACTACCCAGGTTCGAAGCCATCCCCCAACAGTATTGAAATGGTTTTATTTTGAGGTATTATTTTACCCTTGGAATAACATGGTTTGGTATTGTTGTGCCCTTACACATACAAGATTTTGGTATGATTTCATGGTATTTTACCATCTATTACTGGGCAACCAAGGGCACATTTTGGTCGCTGTTATTTGCCCAAGTAATACCAAAATTTGGTATTCCCGTGTTATTTACCCCTGCTCGGGTTGCACGCACACACTCTCACTTTTAATTTCTCGATACTGTTCAATCACAAATTTCTTCTTTTTTTAACTTGCCTCTGTGACCAATTTGAGGGAATGTGGCTTGACACATAAATTTTAAATAAATAAAAATGGGGAAATTATGTTTTTTCATGACAAATAACTTTTCTAGAACAAGTCATACTGGTTTCAGCTCTTGAACAAAATGGTAAAGCTTTAAAGTTTTTCCTTAAAAATCCAGCTTCTCGTACCTAATTGTTTTACTTTTAACATCTCAATGTTTTCACATATTTGGGGCATGTTTTGAGTATTATTTTTTTAATTTTTTGAAAACCAAACAATACAAAGTAGTTTTTCAATATTTTTAAGGGTTTTATAATACACCATGGTTCTCAGATTAATAATTGATTTCGTTTTAATGTTTTTTTTTTCATTGCACAAAAACACGATTAAAATTATACGAAAACTAACATCATTCCACAATCAGTCTACCATTTTTCAATAATTAACCCTCTATTGTTGTACCAGTGCTCCGTAATGTTTTACTTCAAATTGTAATACCTTTAATACTAGGAATTGGTGATATTTTTCTTGCACAAAACTATTTGAAATATTTTTTGATACCAATTCGATTTTCATCTCACGTTGAAAAAAACTATTTTACTAAATAAATATACTTTTTGCGAATGTTTTTTTACCAAGCAAGATCTAATTCCAGTTGCTTCAAAAATTAATATTATTAGCAATAAATGCTGACACCAAAATTTCTGAAAATCTGATCTACAGCAATTCCCCACGAAAACAGCATGGTTCGAAAAAAAGTTCTCCGATCGGGCTCAAAAATTTTCTGGGGGGTTCCTTGGCAAAAATAATTAGACCCGTATTTTTTTGTTTGGCATTTTCGTCATTTTTCGTGAAAACCTTTTTTGAGCATGAGCATGAGCATGGTTGACTGCCAATGAGCTGCTACTCCGTTATTGACAGATCAGCTGAAGTTAAACAATGAATCAAAAATGATCAGTGGGTGCCAACCATCCGTTAACTGTTTAACCTCTGAAGATCCCTACTTTATTAGTCAATACCGGCGCCCTCCCAAGAAGCCTGTAGTTCAACGAAAGGGAGGAATGTTAGTCCGATAGTTGAAGTTGCAGACTCATCAAGCACATAGTTTTTCGCTATATACTTGTTGATACCGCTTGAGACCGTTGAATCCACAGCATCTCCTTCAAGCATCACGTGATTAATTTTTTTTTTGGTTAGTAGGATAAGGTATTGGCTTTTCGATGCCTCCTGAGCTACGAAGCTATGGGGAGGACTTTCATAACAGACCCGTCGGCGAGCCTTCCGAGCAACGATGCTATGGGAAGGTCTTTCTGGTTAACACACAAACTCACTCGCAGTGCGTGGCCGAATGGTTACGCTGTCCGCTTTGTAAGCGGATGATTCTGGGTTCGATTCCCATCTGCTGCAATCTCCATCGGATGAGGAAGTAAAATGTCGGTCCCGGCCTTGGTTGTTAGGCCGTTAAGTCATTCTAGGTGTAGGAGTCGTCTCCATGCCATAAGTACAAACAACACACCAAACCAAGCCTACTCCGGTGGAATCGCTGACGGCGGTTGGACTCACAATCCAAAGGTCGTCAGTACAAACACTGGGGTGGAAGGTTCCTTGGAGTAAAAGAGGTTTGGGTGCTCTCCCCATTCAAGCCTTCGGACTCCTAGGTTCGAGCAGAAACTTGCAATAGAGACCACAAAAGACCCGGGGGTCGTTAATGTGGATGGTTTGATTTTGACAGACTCACTCACGCACAGTTATTTTGCTCCACTATTAACTCAACGATCCAAATTGTCAGTGCGTCTTTCGTTCATTATGTAGAAATGGCTTTTTCACCGCAAAAAAATAAAACCTTATTAGAAAAATTTAAACACAATCCACCCGACGCCGTGCCTTCCGATCAACGATGATATAGAAAGGGCTTTGAAAATCACAAAAGAAATCAATTTTCACTCCGAATATGTTTAACGACCACGCGCTCCCTTTGCCAATTATGCACTGATGACACTGCATTTTCAGAGGGCAATCTTCTCCTCGCAGCACACAATACACGACAAAAATGCGAAATAAAAGGCACACACAAAAAAATATCACTTTTCACTCCGAATATTTTTTACGACCACGCGCTCCCTTTGTCAATTATGCACTCATTTTTCGTGAAAACCTTTTTTTCAAAAAATCCACGCCATTCAATCCGACTTAAGCTGTCTTAGACGCAAAAGAAAGGTGATAAGTTTGGCTATTTGGGAAAAATAGTAAGAAGTTTTAAAAATCTAGCTTAACATTTGAAAAGGTCGTATGAAAACAAAAAATGCTGTTTTGAAGGTCTCGGGAAAAAAGAGCCTAAGTCTGGTAATATTTTCACCCGATTTCTCGGAAAATTTTACATAACATATCAAAAAATGGTGAAGGATTGTTTTCAATTTTCTGAGATACGATTTAAAAAAATAAAAACCGTGTTTTTCGACGCGCGGAAAAGACGAAAACGGCAAAAAATCTACTTTTTTCACTTATCACCTTTCTTTTGGGTCTAAGACAGCTAAAATCGGATTGAATTGCGCGGAGATATGATTTTTTGAAAAAAAAAAAGTGGTTTTCGCGAAAAATTACGAATTCAAAAAAATACGGGTCTAATTATTTTGGCCAAAGAACCCCCAAACAAATGTTGAGTCCGATCGGAGCACTTTTTTCCAAATCATGCTGTTTTCGTGGGGAATTGCTGTATATGTGAACTAAACAATAAATTTAATTAAACAATATCATGTTGAGTTCCCTAGTTAAATATTTTTTTAGAGCATTTAAAAAAAATGGTTCCAAAAAGTTGAGAAAACGTATACTTCCGCTTTAATTTCGAGAATTCCCGGAAAATTTACAAATTTCCCGGGAAACGGGAAATATTATTTTCCGGGAAATTGGACGCTCTTGTGTCATATTATTTGATTTGAGATTCCAAAGTTCACTACCACGAACATGAACGAATCAAGCTCAAGTATTTAATTGTTGTTCTTTATTTTATAAATTTGGGATGGTTTCAGTTATTTTAGATGCTTCTCCATATTTGAAACGTTTAGAAGCTCTTAACACGCCTGATGCTATTCAGAATAAGACAACGTCGAAACTAGATATGTCTAAAGTTATGAGTAAATTTTCCATGCCCGTATATTGTGATTTTTGAATACAATTGCTTCCCGAACCGGATACATAAGAATGTTTTACTATTGACAATCTTGTATCATTGCTTGAATGTTACTTGCCATCAAGATAAGTGTCAAATTTCAAAACAGTACTAAAAAGTTGAATTTTTCAGCACCCATTTGAATGCTGAACAGTATTTTTATTAGCTATTGTTAATTTTGAGGATACAAAGTAGGCTGTTCGAATATGACTGAAATGTGAAAATGCGGGAAACACCTAATAACTTGTTAATATCTAATGATCTGAAATTTGGAATTATTTAAACTAAAAAAGACTCAAAAAATAACAAAACAAGACTAACAAAATCAGAGTAACGAAAAAAGGTGAAAACATTTAAATCGGATTTTCTCATCAAACCATTCTCCCGCGAAATCAAAGTAAAAGTCACAATTAAACAAACCACCCTTTCACAGAGCCCCCAAAACAAAACAAAAATCGCGTAATTTATTCGCACGCAAATAGTGACTGTACGAATGTTTACACCGGCAAAACGCTGGCTGCTGAGATGCAGTGCCCTCAGCGTGGTCATAATCGGCTTCCCGCGATGTAAATACAATTTATGGTCCGCGAAAGGTGTTGAATAAAACACTTTAGCACCAGCGAGCCCAGCCAGCATGCCGCACAGCAGCACATACCTTTCCATCAGCTGACCTGGCTGGCAGCACTGCTCCAGTGACTGCGATCTGATTCGGTGCACGAAATATAACCTTAATTAGGGGTACAGTGAAAAAAGGTCTGATTTTTTTTCAAAATTTTTAAATCTTTAAAATGAACTCAAAATTTAATATAATTATGTTTAAAGGCAAAAAAATAAAAAAAAAATATTAGTAAATTTGTGTCTGTCACCTCGTGCGTGCTACTCCGTGTGACGAAGCCTAAATTATTGAGCTCGATTAAAAGCTATTAAAAAGGTTAAATATTGCACACATTAGATTAGACAAATATGATCCCCAACAAGTGGGTCATTGAGTGAATGACCGTTCGTATTCATAACGTAAACTTTTTTAACTCAATAAAGTTTTGTGTCACCCTTTTCATGAACCCCAGTGCAATAAATCATCATTTTTT
Source organism: Culex pipiens pallens (assembly GCF_016801865.2). Taxonomy (NCBI): domain Eukaryota; kingdom Metazoa; phylum Arthropoda; class Insecta; order Diptera; family Culicidae; genus Culex; species Culex pipiens. The sequence goes on along the minus strand of NC_068937.1, from coordinate 56,734,712 downwards.
TCGTGTAAACAAAAAAGAACCGGTTGTAAATGAGCTGTATTTTTATATTTCTCGGAAATTTATTCACGAAGCGACTCTTTTCTGGTGGTGAGAATATAAAACATAATTCGCAATTTGCGGGCGCCAATTAATCTCACCAGCTGATAATTTATGTTTGTCTTAATTTAGATCGCAATAAAGACAGCACTTGTTTTTTTTTCCTTTGAAAATAAGCAGGTTTCAGATTGTTACTATTTGTGTTACAACAAAATAAAAGACTTTTCTTTGTACGTTCAGAGTGTCGAAAAATTATTGCTGCAATGTTGAAAGATTTGCGATTCCAACTCAAGAGGGAATCCTTAACGAGCCAATATAATTCCTGATAGTTGGTTCCAATTTTCAACTTCTTTTGATTTACAAAAAGGTTTAAAACAAAAACAAATTTTATTTTTTATTTTTGCTTTTTCGGTAAAATCTAGAGTTTTTTAAAGTAACAATAAAAATAAATTTATTATTTTGCTTTTTGGATGTTTTTGAAACCACCCTGAGTCAGAGGTGACTCGAAGCGGGTTCAAAAACATCCAAAAAGCAAAATAATAAATTTATTTTTATTGGACCTTTAAAAAACTCTGGATTTGTTTATTAATAATTTAGTTTATTTTTTAAAATGTCTTAACTAATATTTTTGAACAAATTAGTTGAAAAATACATATCTTTACTTAAAAATTATCTAAATTTGGATAGTATTTTTCTCACAATAAAACTCACAGGTTTCAAAAATTTACATATTTATATTTATGATCCAAAACTGACATAAAAAAATAAAATCAATTCAAAACAAAATTATTTTCAATTCAAAAATACTGTTGAAGTTCCTATCAACAAAGAAAACCCATGACTCATACGACCTTTTCAAAAGTAGTAGAGTTTTTGAAAATATTTGCAATGATTGCACAATAACTTGTTGAAATTTGTTTGGATCCATTTACTAATGACGTAGCAATAATATAAAATAATAAGCTTCAAGCCCTAATGTTAGGAGACGAATTTGAAATTCTGAAGTTTGTCAAAATAGAGTGAATAAAAAAATCGAGAATTGAAACCACTATGTAGGGTGAAGACAGCAAATCAAACACCCACAGTTAAAGACCGAAGGGACTGTCCTCCCGAAAAGAAACGTGAGGAATGCACTATTTTGCGTGAGTAAAGACCTCTCGCGTGTTCATTCGTTCGTTGAAACAGTTCATCCTATCGAGTGGCTTATATGGACAAATGACCGCCACTTAGTCATCAAATCATGGTGGCCCATACGGCAAAGGCACGGTTCAATAAGCCGAAGGTCTTGGGTTCGAATCTCGGTATCGGTACTTTTTTTTGATAGATGAACTTTTTTTGGAAAATGAACCCATGAGTAAAGTACTCTTGGTAACTTCAGGATGAAATTAAGACAACACAAAGAACTCGCGCTGAACCACCAAACATCATTGATTTGCCTTATTTGGGTTTGGAGCCGCATCGCTTAATTAATTTCTAATGATTTGTAACAGCTTTCAAGTGGATTTGGTATTCTGCTTGGCCATTTCATTAGCTTGTTTTCATCCCAATTTCATCTGGAGAGTTCTGCTCTCGGAAAGTGTGCCTTCTAGCGAAATAAAAAAATGTGCTCTCAACGAATTAGTATTCATGCTACGTTTTCTGTTAGGAAACAGACCTGGTATCCTTCACAGAAATGCAAGATTTATTGCAAGTTTAGTTAATTGAAAGAATTGTGCCCGGAGAAGCACTGAAAGTAGATTTTTGTTTATTTTAATCAATTCAAAATTGGACCACAAATTAACCGTCAATAAACGCCCATAAAGACAACGATCAAAGCCAGAGAAGTGTCTAAATCAGTATATATTTGTATTTTGAATAGGCTTGAATAAATTAATTTAAGTGTTGATGATGCGACGCTTCTCGATGCGAGCTAAATTTACGACACGAGGAACATATCAGGCGATCTCATTCATAAATATCTCCAAACCAAAACGGCTGATGAAGACACTAAAACGACAGCCTTTTAACCTTTCCGTTTTAGAGCAGCAAATAGGTGATAAATCAGATATTGGTCACGTTAATATTCAGTTCCAATGGGAATGGGAATGGGGTGACGTTTTTATTTCAATCTAAATCGCAATTGGAGTCTGTGTTTAGGTCTGTTTGCATCAGGACACTGTGTCGAGATGTTCGTCATCTTTGGGTTAAATTATATTTTTTTCACTGGGCCTAGAAAGTCTTATGACAGGATAACATAAGTGAGCAATTCTCTACAAAATCGGCCTATTTCGATCATTTTTATTTATTATTTATTTTTTTATTTGGCTCAAACTTTGTTGAGGCCTTCCATTGGTTGTTATTTCCATACAAGTCTCCATGCAATTTTGGCAGCCGTCCATACAAAAATGGTACGTAAATTTTCAAATAGATGTACTTTTGAGTGAATTTTCTGATCAATCTGATGTCTTCGGCAAAGTTGTAGGTATTGTGTAGGTAAATGAGTGCACGTAAAAAAAATTCGCCAGTTTTTTTAAATATTTTGTTTACAAAAACTCATTTTTTTTTTTTACTCGATTATTCAAATTTTATTTTTTGATTTATTGATATGTTTTAGGGAACGAAAATTCGCAACTTTTGAGCCATAGACAAGTATGGTCAAAAAATCTGCCGCCAAGTTATGCATTTTTGAAAAAATAGTGATTTTTGGAAAATCGAATTTCATAAAAAAAATTAACCTTATTTTTTATGTAAAATTGAATTTGCAATCGAAAAGTACTTTACATTTTTTTATAAAAGGGTTCGTTTTGAATATATAGCCACCGAACGTTTGATTTTAAAATGGTGACCATGAGTGACCATTTAAAAAAAATCTTTTTGAAAAGTTCAGAAAGTTTATCAAAAAATTGACTAAGAGACATTGAAGATTAGACCTCTGGTTGCTGAGATACAGCGGCTTGAAGAACAAGGAACAGGAAAATTGAAGTTTTCTAAGTCTCACACAAACCACCATTTTCTAATGTAGATATCTCAGCAACTGATGGTCCAATTTTCAATATTAAAACATGAAACATTCGTAAAATTTTCGATCGAAACCGAATTAATCGAAAAAAAATCAAGACTAACATTTTTAAAGGGCCAAACATACAATATTACGCCGAAAAACTGTAAATATTTTGCTCAAATCCTACTTTCGGTGGCTTTATCTTAAAAACGGAGCCTGTATCAAAAAAAATTGTAAAGTACTTTTCGATTGCATATTCCATTTTACTTAAAAAGATATGCTTATTTTTTGTATACGATTTCGATTTATTTTTTCAAAAATCTCTATTTTTCAAAAATGCATAACTCGGCGGCAGATCTTTTGACCTTACTTAACTTTGGATCCAAAGTTCTGGGTTTTGTTCTCAAAACATATCAAAAAATCATTAAATGTTATTTTCCGTGTACCTATTTTTCTGAATAGTCCTCAAAAATACTTACAACTTTGCCGAAGACACCAATTGATCAGAAAATTCTATCAAAAGTTACAGCTGCTTGAATATTTACGTACCTTCTTTGTATGGAAAGCTGCCAAAATTGTATGGAGGCTTGAATGGGTGAACCATTGACACAAAATAGCTTCTTTGGTCATAGGGAAGGCCCCACTAAGTTTGAGCCAAATTAAAAAATACAAATAAAATTCATTTCCGGTTTCGGTAGAGAATTGCTCAAGTATGATTGCACTTTTTTCATAATTTCACTGCCGGCCAGCTGGTATTGGATTGGAAAACAGCCGCACACTGTTTTTTAGGAATTCAAGAAATGATAAAAATAAAATGATGAAAAAGTATTATTTATAGTCATTCCTAAACATAAAGCGAATAGATGTGTCCTAATGTTATTTAAGAATTAGTTGAGTTGTTTATCCGCATCCCATTTAATCGATGCACAACATGGCGCATTAGGGTGTAATAACAAAATCGATTTTCCAGCACAGCAATTTTTCAGTTCCTTTTGGGGTCCTAAACAATTCCCCAAAGTTTGAGAAAGATTGGTTAAGTCCTCACATTGCGCAAAGCGATTCAATTTTTTTATCAATTTGTATGGGAAAACTCATTTTTGTAAATTTTGATCTTTAAAAAAATACTTTTTACGCGATATCAAAACCGGACTCATATTCTGATGCTCTGGAAGGTGCTCTACAATTTTCCCGAAGAGAGTTAGGTGCTAACTTGCTCCTGAAAGGAGATACAGCGTCCTCAAAACTATTCTAAAACGTGATTTTCGAGCAAAAAGCACGTTTTAGACGAGTTTTGAACACGCTGTATCTTTTTATAGTAGCAAGTTAGCACCATATTCTCTTGAGGAAAGTTGTAGAGCACCATCCAGAACAACCGAATATGAATCCGGTTTTAATATAGCGTGAAACGTGGATTTTTAAAATATCAAAATCCAAAAAATGATTTCCCCATACAAATTTATATCGAAAATTGAATCGCTTTGCGGAAAGTGGGACCAATCAATCTCAAACTTTGGGGAGTTGTTAGGACCCCAAAAAAAATGAAAAGTTGCTGTGCTCACTAAATTTGAACAACTTTATTTTTTTCCATACAACCATATTACACCCTAATGGCGCATCCGTTGTCCGTCGGTTCTGTGAGATTTTCATGCTTTGTTGGGATGAAACAAGGCATCGTAAGTTTGCAAGAAGTAGGTACATCCTTCTCCCCAGGGGAGAGTACGCAACATCGAGTCAGCAGGACGAGACAACAACATACTTTCCAACTAAGCCTCGGATTTATCAAGATACTTTCCCGCAAATACCTTCACCACAGTATCATAGACAAGCCGACATAAAACTTGAATGCTGTATAAAAAAAAGACATTTTTCTATAAAAAAAAAATCGTTTCAGGTCTTATTGTCTATGAAAGTTCTTTATACCCGAAAGGGTGAAACTGAAACCTTTAATTTTGGTCTCGTAAACATTTTTTTTTCTCGCAAAAAAAATCCAACGTGTTGCGAAACGCACCACCGCCAGATCTGGTGACACTTTCGGAACGTGTTTTGTGCTGCGAAATCATGGTCAATGTTATTTTTAAATTAATTAAAGCCAATATTTATGAACGCCGAGACGCAACGCGTGCGCGCCTGTTCGAGACAGCGCCACGGATTAAGGTTGCTTTATGGGATTTGGCGACGCTGGACAGGCAGCATAACGAATCGGAGAACGACATTCCTGGCGGTTGTCGGGATCGTCATCGCCACGGGAGATCAAGCGGCTAAACGAAGTTGCGTAAAAAAATCAAAAAAAGGTTTATCAAAATTCAAGATATCTTTTAAATCATAGAAATTGTAAAATACTCTTCCATGACAATACATCATTCCTAAATTGAATGTATGTATAATTATAGTTTGTTTTTGGCAGAAAACACAATGCATGTCTAATGTCCATCGGATTTTCTGCTGTGTTTCAATTATTTTTTTACTAAAACCTTAAAGTTAAACTGGTTCTACTGAATCAACCACGTTTAATTCCAATTTATTACAATCACCAAATTGGCGTGAAAGGGCAACCACCAGAAGATTAATACTTGCTTAAAAGTCCTCAACCCGCAGAACCAATCTCCCACGCACCATCGTCGCGTGCACCAAATGCAATTTGTCAACGGACAGCATTCCCCTACTTCTTCTTCTGCCAAGTCCACACACAAAGTCCTGAATCAGCGAGCCACTTAGTGTTGATTACTGGAAAGTAATAAATCGGGTTAACACGACAGCCAGCGAAATTCATTTTGCTAACGCGTGTTTACGCATTTCATTGTTGAACCCTGAATGCAAACGAATTTGAATATGATTGATTAGGACATGGTCCTGGCGGTCCCGGAATGACATAGCATGAGCCATCCCCACGACGGCCATAGCTCACACACGCTCAATATGAACCACTAAAGCTCGGGGAGTTAGGTGTGAGCCAATGATTAATTGGGTGTACTTTATCAATATCCTGTAAACTCGTCGTTGGAGCAACCAATGCTCAGACAGATGTTGTTGAAAACGACTTCGGAAAGCCTTCGAGGAATGGATTCGTTGACAAATGGCCATTTCGTGAGGGCCAGTTTTGTCAAAAAAAAGGTAGAAGACGAACCACGATCAGGCGGCTTTTGGCGCCAGTAATTTATCAAACATTCATTCATTGAAAAAACTAAGCTCCACGTTCAAATCAGGCTCATATTTAAGAAAAAGTTTCAGTAACCGCAATGCCTAAGAAGAAAACAGCAGTGCAAACCATGTGCAGTTTCAAAAGTGCCATCCAAACCTAATTCCAAAAAGTGCCAAACCATCAACTTGCACCATGCGAATCCTCTTCCACAATGAGCAGTACGCAACCTACGAAGATTCCGGCGTGGCCACCAGTGCCGACGCGCACTCGCTGGTATTTGACGAGCCCAACACCCCACCTCCGAACCCCAATGGCCACGGCAAAACACCGGCCGCCGGCCCGATCGCCCTGGCTGCGGCCATCGCCATCGGAGGCACGAAGCAACATCCGGACGCTGCCACAACGCCGGACGCAGCCGCAACGACGCAACCACCACCGACGAACGCGGCTCCTTTGGCTGCGGCGGGTGGAGGATCCGCTAGTGGCCAACAGAGGGCTTCCAGTCGGATGTCAAACACCAGCACCAGCACGATCAAGCAGCACTACTATCCAGAGGGTGGCTGGGGTTGGATCGTCATCGTGGTCGGAATAATGATCCACGTGCTGACGCACGGGTTGCAGACGTCGGCTGGGGTGCTGATTGTGGCGGCCTGTCGGAGGTACCGCATCGAAAGTATCGTCGATACAGGTGAGCTTTTCAGGATGGAGTACAGATTTAATCCCAAATATTAATACAATTTCATCATTTTATCAAAGAAAACTTCGTTTCTAAATGCAAATAAGATTTTGTATCTTTGATCAGGGTAGGTAAACCATCACCATCGCACTATCATTGATGCATATTTCGGTGCGTTCCTCGTCTCTTAAAATTTCTCTTCTCTTTCGCAGCCGAGTGATGGTCGGCTTGCTATCGCGAATATCGAATGCCCATCACATCGACGAGAAATACCCTCTCGCTGGCTCCGATGGAACTATCGTTCCAACCGGAGAGGCACGCACACGAAATTGCTGTATACATACACTGGAGCTCACGCACACAAATGAACTCATTTCTACAGGGCTTACGGGCGAGAGAATTTCACGATTGCTCTTTCTCTTGCTTTTTGAGCGAGGGGACTGGCTGTGTGAGAGATTTTTTTCCGTCGGTTTGTTCGTTGCTCGCTATTTCATCGGCGTCGTTTTCGCTTCGCTCTCTTGATGCATTTTTGGGAGAACGCCAAAAATTTGATGATTTGAGCGAGGGACGATATCTAAAAGCCCTCGCCATCGGCGAGGAAACGAGTAAATACCATCCCTGTCTTTGATAGTAGTTTAACACTGGAACACCCAACACATGTCAAACATACACGGACGCCCGGGCCTCCCAAATTAGTTGGACCAGTAACTTTAACTCACTGGTTCTCGAGCATAACTCCTTATTTTTTATTTCGCTATATATGTTTTCAAAATCCGGTGAAAATGTACCATTACCATTTTGGAAAAATTCAATGATAACATAGATTTACGGAATTTGCTTGCAGGATTTCATGAACAAGCAATTTTTATTAATTTAGGTCCAGTCCAGATCCGATTTTTCGAATTTCTCAGAAAAAATATCGTTTTCATATTTTGGGTCGTTGAACTCAAATATGATTTAAAGTAATTTGTAAATTTTAAATCTAAGATGGCGGCTAAAATAACGGTAACAAAACATTGAGAAAATGCATTTGGTAATGTAACAGGCAGTGACAACTCAAATTTGGCTAAAAAGTGGGTCGCAGAACCCAAATTCGATGTTAAATGTGATATTTTTGCCTTTCTTACAAAAGAAAAGTTTAAGGTTTGCTTTTGAAAAAACATTTTTTTCAGAAATTTAAAAAAAATCGTGTCCGGCGGGGAATTATCCCAGAAAAAAATCCTATTACTAATTTGAAGGTTATGATGCGCTCTTTCGATTGAGTTTTGGCCCGATCCCGGAACTCAAAGCCTGATTTTTTAGTGCTTTTTTCTGAAATACTTGGGCGATGTCTGTATCCGCTCTTAAAAATTTGTGTCTTCCATCATCGGAAAACCACTCGTAAAACCCACAATTTTTATATTTCAGATTTGTAGCCGTGCGGTCGGAGACGAACGATTTATTTTTTGATTCACAATTTTCGACCAGTAAATGTGGTCAAAGCCATTTTTAGAGTTTTTTTTGGACAATTTCACAGATAACACTAACAAATTAAAAGAATTCAGTTTCAAACAAAAAGCAATTCAAAAACATGCGCCATAAACTGCTTGGGCCCAAAATTTGAAGCTTTTCCAAAATGTATTTCCAGAGATATATTAATGTTTTTCGTCTTATTTTCACCCTATATTCCCATTAAATTTTTGTTTTTATACAGAATCATATACTGAACATCAAATTCAAAGTCCCGGCTCGTTCTCGCTCGAAAGATCGACAAGTCGTCAAGTCGAAGCATAAACGCCAGCACATTTACTAGTGCGTCCATCCCGGGAATTCCCGGGACAAAAATCCCGGGATTTTTCCAAAACCGGGAATTCCCGAATCCCGGGATTTTTCATATTTTGTCCCGGGAATTCCTGAAATTGAAAACATGTCAAATTTTGGTCTAGAAATTCAGATTTGGTTGTGGAAATTAGTAATCGATAAGCATTTTAAAGCATTAAAATTTTGTAATCGGCATATAACAGCATTAATTTGGCAGGGAAAATTGTTCAAATTTTTGTTGTAAAATTATTTAACTTTTCATCATAAACCGGCATCTGGAGCAAATCAGGACAAAAGTAACGAATTAAGACATTAAACAGCTAATTTTTTTTTTAATAATGTTCTGATTGTTTTGATTGGTTTCGATTACAGCAGGAACAGATCAAAACAATTAGTACACCGATTTCCAAATTTATTGCTCTAAAATCTCCTGTGCCTATTCAGACTGCAGTCCCGATTATCCCCAGTTGGTAGTTGGTTGGTAGTGACTTAAAGATAATTTTTTAAATATGTTTTTGAATATAAAACATAAAATTCTAAACTTATCCAAAGTGTTACATTGTCTGGTATAATTTTATTTCTTGTTGTTTTAGACACTTTCAAAGAAATTGTATAAGTTTTGTATGATATAAATGTTATATTATATGAATAAAAAAATAACTGAAATATATTCAGAATTCTGGTTTAAATAAATTCCAAAGCACATCAAAGAACTCATTTTTTATGTGTTTTTAAATTATCTACTGCTGTCCTTGTTCAGATTAAAGTGTAGCTTATCACCATCAACAGTTTTGAGCTAATTTTATGATTTAAGCTAGAAAAACGTAACAAATATAATGAAAACATAGATTTTATGACTGCTGCAAAAATTTCCCGGGATCCCGGGAATTCCCGGGATTCAAAAAATATTTTTCCCGTTTCCCGGGAAATTCAAAACTCGGGAAAATTGGACGCCCTAACATTTACGCTTGTGCGTGTTACGCTGCGCGTGAAAGTGTTCTTTCTGGCTTCTCATGATAGATCGACAAAGTGCCATATCGATACATATTTATTAAGTTAATCATAGACTGACATTAAAGACTGAGTACCCTTTTTTTCTAATCATATCAATTCAATAAGTTTTTCTTAATTAAATTTAATTATCTTGCTACCTATAATGTACTTCAACAAGGATAGGGGAACCACTGCCAAAACGCGATAAAATCCGCTAAAACTAGCGATAAAAGTCGCTAATTTCCCAGCCTGCAGAAAAATTACCTGGAATCGCTAAATTCTTTAGCTTGTTTGGAAGTCAGTCAAATTTGATCGAACCAGTGAAAACTTTTACTGATTTTGTGGAAATTTTTGGTGCTTGGAGGATCGGTTTCGCTAGAATCAGCGACTACTTTTGCTGGTTCAGGAGAAGCTTCCAGGGATTTCTGCAGAGAAAAACTTCGTCAAAAAACAATATTTAATATTTAATATTTTTTTTAATATTTAATTTTTTTATAATTGAAACAAGTTGTCCACTTTTTGCAAGCGATTTTCTCGAATCGCGGTTTTTGGTTTTGTGCCCTTATGAAATGTTTGGCTCGATTTCGAGAGTCGGATGATGGCCTATCTACAATCACTTAGTTTAGAACATCTAAGTAAAGTAGTTACTTAGGAAAGTCTGCAACTTACGTTCGTCATCCACAATCAACTTAGAAAACTTGCTGGGTTGATATACGTTGCTATGCAGTTGTTTGTTTACCTTTGATATGGAAACGTCAACTTACCGTAGATTTTGAAATTTTCCAAACCAAACGTCAGTTTCTAATTTGATTACTTTTCCATTGTAAAAACTCAGATTCATTTCCATTGATTCAAATTCCTAAGCTAAGTGAAATTTTCTAAGCTAAGTGATTGTAGATAGGCCATGATTCTACAAGTTATAGTAATATTTCTAATAAGTGAACATAATTCTGTTTGTTTTGACACGTTTGCAAAAAAAAATCCCCCTTCACTTCATGGTATTTGTTTACTTACGCGTTGGATTTGTTGATTTGATAAGCCGCCACTGTGAGAACATTAAATTTCAAGTGAGTGGTCGGTTTCCAGCGTTGCCACAAGTACAGATATTTTTGGCACAGACCAAACACTCAAACGAATTATTTTTACAGTTAAAATACACTTGAGTAGTTTTTGTAAACTGCACTAAAAAGATAAACATTTTTTGCATCTTTTTACTTGTTTAGTTTTTGATAAAAATGTTTTTCTTTAAAGTTATACTTGATTGAGTGTTTGGTATGTGCCAAAAATATCTGTACGTGTGGCAAGCCTGTCGGTTTTACTGTACTCTACCACTTCACTACAAAAATTTTGATTTTTATTTTCACTTAGCTTCAAAAGCTTGTTAAATTCCATCAAGCAACTCTAAGATGAGAATGACAACTGTTTTTTGACAACATTTTTGCAAAGAAAAATAAAATTTTTGCAGTTACCCCTTAATTTCTGCCGCAGTAGTGGAGATCTATGCATGCTGTAAACAGCGAAAAGTTTCGCTAGAATTTCTGCTGTCAAATATGTTTGCCAGTATTTAACGAAAACTAACCAGCAGAACTATGTTGCTGGATTTGATTTTCCTCAGCCGCTGGCCTCAGCGAAAAATTTCTCTAGTTTAGTAACATTTTTCGCAAATATCAGCAAAATCAAACCAGGAGAATCCTTCTGCTGATTTGGCGATGGATCCCCTTTCCATGAAAAAATGTTAGTTTGCAATTCGTTATTCACAAAATCCAAAATTAACTTCAAGTCTGCTGAAACTTTAGATATAAATTCTGTACAAATAATTAGTTGATATGATAGTTCAAAAAAACTCAAGCAAAACACATTTCACTTTAGTTAAGAGACTTGGGTCTCACCATATCCACCATATAGAATGGAACAACTTCGCCGAACACATCAACATCAGAGAGAGCGCCATCATATCTCCTAGCGACAGTAGCCCGTTGTCGGGCTACTTTGATTTAGGAGGAGCCATTCCACGTTTGAAATATGACAGCATTGCACAGTGGTCCAGATCGCAAAATTAAGTGGAAAATGGATTTTCCGAAAAATGGTGACGTTTTGGAGCTTTGGTGTCTTCAGAAGAGTTGTTGCAAATGGAAAGGGGCAACTTTTGGTTTGGTTCAAAATTAGGGTGGTTCACGATTAGGGTGATTTTGAAAATCTAACTTTTCAGGAATATTTTTGGGAATTTTTTTGTCTTCTAGAAAGTTGATGGGCTTGCCAATCCAAGCAACTTTGTCAAAGACAACAAAATTTTATCTCGTAATCTACGCCTTCTATGACCAAATTTATAAAAAGCATCTGAGCAAACCTTCAAAAATCAGTTTTTTGAACGTGGCAATTCAGGGTTAACTTTTAGAGAAAAGTGATATTCGGAGCACTTTTAGAGCTCTACAAAACAAACATTTTCATTTTTTGACATGTCAATTTGGACTTAAGGGTCAAAAGTTACAGCCATTTTAAGGTAAAAAAGATGCAAATTTAAAACTTAAATATCTCAAAATGGCGCATGCCAAATTTTGAGCACTAGGTTGCATTTGAAAGAAGAGATCTAGCACTACAAACGCTGAAAAAATCTCAGGGGTGTTTTTCTTTAAACTTGAGATATCTTCATTTGAAAAAGTCTAATTTTCAAGGGAAAACCATATGGGACCACCCTAACGAAATTCGAAAATTGTCCAAATATATGTTTTTCCATGTAATTTTGCCCGCTGAATCTGAATCTGCCCTCAGAATTGAGCCAAAATGTCAACAAATCGATTTTTGGTCATATTTTGGGTTTCCATGTAAAATTATCATTTAAACCCAAAATATGACCAAAAATCGATTTGTTGACATTTTGGCTCAATTCTGAGGGCAGATTCAGATTCAGCGGGCAAAATTACATGGAAAAACATATATTTGGACAATTTTCGAATTTCGTTAGGGTGGTCCCATATGGTTTTCCCTTGAAAATTAGACTTTTTCAAATGAAGATATCTCAAGTTTAAAGAAAAACACCCCTGAGATTTTTTCAGCGTTTGTAGTGCTAGATCTCTTCTTTCAAATGCAACCTAGTGCTCAAAATTTGGCATGCGCCATTTTGAGATATTTAAGTTTTAAATTTGCATCTTTTTTACCTTAAAATGGCTGTAACTTTTGACCCTTAAGTCCAAATTGACATGTCAAAAAATGAAAATGTTTGTTTTGTAGAGCTCTAAAAGTGCTCCGAATATCACTTTTCTCTAAAAGTTAACCCTGAATTGCCACGTTCAAAAAACTGATTTTTGAAGGTTTGCTCAGATGCTTTTTATAAATTTGGTCATAGAAAGCGTAGATTACGAGATAAAATTTTGGTGTCTTCGACAAAGTTGCTTGGATTGGCAAGCCCATCAACTTTTTAGAAGACAAAAAAATTCCCAAAAATATTCCTGAAAAGTTAGATTTTCAAAATCACCCTAATCGTGAACCACCCTAATTTTGAACCAAACCAAAAGTTGCCCCTTTCCATTTGCAACAACTCTTCTGAAGACACCAAAGCTCCAAAACGTCACCATTTTTCGGAAAATCCATTTTCCACTTAATTTTGCGATCTGGACCACTGTGCATTGGTAACACCGTTAGTTGGACGAATAAAAACGCATCCAAGGTGTCCGTTGGGAACCAAATAAAAGATGTCGTTTAAAATCCAGTCTACTGCGTTAATGGCCATCAGCGCCACGGTGTGAGCTGATGTGAGGGAAGGAGGGCAGTTAAATTTTAATGAAATTGTTTTCCACCAGCAGTTTTCCCTCTGAAGTGTGTGTGTGTGTTTTTTTTTCTCGGACTATTTGGGTGAGAGCATGGGACATAAATTGAAATGTTTTGTTCCCTCGATCAATGCGTGCAGACAATAAGTTTTTGCTTCTGTTCGTGGGGTCGTCATGGTGGTGGATATGGACCGACCCGCGCCGGGTGGCCACCCATAAATTACAGCTTTTGGACCATTTCGGGGCCTCTCGATTGCTGATGATAACGCACAAGATGGAGCAGCTTGGTTGAGGTGGAAAAACTTCTGGGTGTGGAAACAGCTTGAGTTTTATTCATAGTTGACCTTCTTCTTGGTTGATTTTGATTTTTTGAGAAGGGGGGAGGGGAGGAGAATTTGGTTCCCCGGCGATAACGTCCATCCGAAAATGTGAAATGACGTGCCCGGTTGAATGGGAATGTAATTTATGGGAACTCCCTCCCTCACAGTATCATGGCCAACTGGTGGGAGAAGTGCTGTCGTTTGCAATTTATTCGTCGACAATTTCTTGTCGGGGTTGCAACAGTTGCTTGGGAGTAAAATCAACTCCATTTCTATGGCAATATGGTAGTCACAGTCAGTCAGTGGCTTATCGGTGCGGATTTGTGTTGCCATTTTATAGGGTTAACTTTTAGCCATAAGCGGTATGCCACTTTGCCGTCGTGTATTAATGTCTAAACTAATTAACAGAAGCAGTCGTTTCAAAGTTTATCTAGGCAAATGACAAATGCAAATAGATATGGGTAATTCTCCGCCAACTCACACAGCAGTTGCCCCGACCCCTCTTCGATTTGCGTGAAACTTTGTCCTATGGGGTAACTTTTGTCCCTGATCACGAATCCGAGGTCCGTTTTTTGATATCTCGTGACGGAGGGGCGGTACGACCCCTTCCATTTTTGAACATGTGAAAAAAGAGGTGTTTTTCAATAATTTGCAGCCTGAAACGGTGATGAGATAGAAATTTGGTGTCAAAGGGACTTTTATGTAAAATTAGACGCCCGATTTGATGGCGTACTCAGAATTCCGAAAAAAACGTATTTTTCATCGAAAAAAACACTAAAAAAGTTTTAAAAATTCTCCCATTTTCCGTTACTCGACTGTAAAAAATTTTGGAACATGTTATTTTATGGGAAATTTAATGTATTTTTCGAATCTACATTGACCCAGAAGGGTCATTTTTTCATCTAGAACAAAATTTTTCATTTTAAAATTTCGTGTTTTTTCTAACTTTGCAGGGTTATTTTTTAGAGTGTAACAATGTTCTACAAAGTTGTAGAGCAGATAATTACAAAAATTTTGATATATAGACATAAGGGGTTTGCTTATAAACATCACGAGTTATCGCGATTTTACGAAAAAAAGTTTTGAAAAAGTTGGTCGTCATCGATCATGGCCATTCATGGTCACCCGCGACAGACACGGACGACGAAACAAAGAGAAACGCAAAAAGTAACTTTTTCAAAACTTTTTTTCGTAAAATCGCGATAGTTCGTGATGTTTATAAGCAAACCCCTTATGTCTATATATCAAAATTTTTGTAATTATCTGCTCTACAACTTTGTAGAACATTGTTACACTCTAAAAAATAACCCTGCAAAGTTAGAAAAAACACGAAATTTTAAAATGAAAAATTTTGTTCTAGATGAAAAAATGACCCTTCTGGGTCAATGTAGATTCGAAAAGTACATTAAATTTCCCATAAAATAACATGTTCCAAAATTTTTTACAGTCGAGTAACGGAAAATGGGAGAATTTTTAAAACTTTTTTAGTGTTTTTTTCGATGAAAAATACGTTTTTTTCGGAATTCTGAGTACGCCATCAAATCGGGCGTCTAATTTTACATAAAAGTCCCTTTGACACCAAATTTCTATCTCATCACCGTTTCAGGCTGCAAATTATTGAAAAACACCTCTTTTTTCACATGTTCAAAAATTGAAGGGGTCGTACCGCCCCTCCGTCACGAGATATCAAAAAACGGACCTCGGATTCGTGATCAGGGACAAAAGTTACCCCTTAGGACAAAGTTTCACGCAAATCGAAGAGGGGTCGGGGCAACTTTTCCCGATTTCGTGTGAGTTGGTAGAGAATTACCC
>NC_068937.1:56351962-56368734 GCF_016801865.2 Culex pipiens pallens | reverse complement strand
CATATGAGACTGAGAATGATTTGGGTAAGGCAGTTTAACATATTAAATGGACACTTTTACTTTTAGTGCATTTTTTGGTTGAAAATTTTTGCTCGGGGGACCCCTTAGATCCCATTTTCTGGTGATAATTTTATCATATTCGTGTTCCTAAGACAATTTCACAACAGAAACATGCAGAAACATGTTTATTTTCATCTATTTTAACCATTTAAAAAATGAATGCTAAAAAAATAAGAAGCTGCTTTTTTCTAGTGTCATCTAGTATCCTTGGAAACGAACTTGATTTTTAATATATGTTAAACGAAGATTATTTTGAACTGATGTGATCATTCATCAAATAACACAGTTTTACAATTATTATGCGAAAGTATGTCTACATAATTGATAAAATAAGATGAGGTGTCCGGATGTCGAAGCATGAACTTTTTAGTCTGAATTAAATTCTTCTCAGCCATGCCTTACTAATATTGCGGTCTTGGGCGCACATTTTGTTTCCTTCACTAGACAGATCAAATCGTTTCCACAACTTATCGACTGTCAATCATTTCAGAGCCTTCAACGATCTATACAATTAAGCAGATTTATATGTTGTGATGAGAGTTAACTTTATCACAAATGTTAATGTTATGGCAGGAAATCTACCTCAATAAAATGTCACGTCAAAAATTTAATTCCTTGAAACTTTGCTAGCTAATAATGTTGAGAGTTGTATTCTTTGACAAATTTGCTTTAAAATTTAGTGCAAGTCATGTATGCGTGGTTGGTAAAATTAGTTGGTCACAGGGATTTTAATTTTATTTAGCTGGTGTTTCTGTTTGGTTTTGAAATTTCAACTGCCTTGCAAAAAAAATGTGTCCCGATTTGCCCACTTCCTGCTGACCTAGAGTGCTCATATTTTGGCCAGATGCTAGTTGTATATGTGCAAACAACCCCTGAAAATTTCAGGCAGATTGTTGAGGTCCAAACGTCCCATACACGCAAAACAACCAATGCGAATTCTTTGATCATTGGTACCGAAATTTTGAGCATCGAATGGTCATAAACGATCATGATCATTCGATGCTCAAAGCGCGTTGACCATCCGATGTTCATCTTGCTTTGAATGGAATTTGACATTTCCTTTAATTGTGTGCGTGTCGCCCCGTGCAGCTTTTTGCTGTTTTCTCTATTCAACACTGGCGGCGCCACCGTACATTGCCGCTGCTGGGCAGTACCGCTTTTCGCCACTAGATGGCTCTGTTCAATGTTTTGTCACTAGATGGCTCTGTTTAATGAGTATTTTGGGTATAATTTAATTTATTTAAGAGAATGTTAATCAAAACAGATGTTTTTATTGCTTTAATTTCAAAATTAAACTAAATCAAACTGTTTACATTGAAAACAATAGATTTATTTTGTTTAATTTTCAAGTTAAAGAAATAAAAACATCTATTTTGATTAATATTCCCTACAAAACGAAATAATTGATAAAACGATAAATATTTTTTTAATTCAGCTTTTAAAACGAACGTTTAACAATCAATCTTTGTTACTCCAGTCATCGGCAAACCACTTTTCTAGTAGCAGAGTTGAAATCAACAAAATCAGGACTAATTGCTTAATCAATTGTTTTTGCCGTGTGGTCTTTGGCCGTTCGATTCCAGCGCATCGAAATTTTTCTGCCGGAACAGTCGGCCGTGCGGTACCGGTGGTTTTCATGCGAGCTTCCGCTTGGTCATGCTCGACCAGCACCAGATCGACCTCGATCGGTCGGAAGAACCACGCATAGGCACGCAAAACTTCCGCTCTGCTATCGGCGCCAGTCTATTTCATTCTGCTGCCACGCCATTCGATTTGTAATTTCAACACCGGTTCTTATAATTGTCCGGGACCAGTCCGGAGCGCAGTCAGGTTCTTGTGGGTCTGCATGTTCGAAGTGACTTGCTTAAGTTCTGTGTGAAGATAAGAAAGGTTTTAGAACTTTGTTCATATTCAGGGGATCTTCCTACATACCTTTGGCAATTTTCGTGCCATGGCTGCAGCTTTGTTTTTGCCGACCCAAACCAGTCCGGTGCTGCTTTATGTGCGCTTGAAGTTTCGCTAGTTAACCCACGGCCAGGTCCACTTCACGTGCTCCAAGATTCCAACTCTACTTCTTGATGTACGGACCGGAAGTGGGTGGCTCTTTCTGATGGCGGAGACGGCGAGGTCGCTTCTTAAGCAGGTTTTGGCCGGGGCGGGGTGCACAAACGAGAAATGCACGCTTTGGAAAGCGTGAAAATTGTGAGTGAGATTTATGTTCATAAGATGAACAATTTTCGTACCTTTTTGGTCGTACCTCTATGATCCCGGGAAGGAATGGCCATCACTGCTGGATGAAGATGTTAAGGAAGACGAAAACGATGATGATCCGTGCTGGTCCTTTTCGACCTTCCGGCGCCACTCTTGGACGAATGTCCTGTTAGCTTTTACCCGGTGCTTTCCGGATGTATTTCTTCATACAGGATTAGTCCTCGTGCTTGTACTGGCAGGACTTGAGGGCAAAGGGTGGGGCTTGGTGTTGGAGTGCGTTTGGGCGTGCGCCCGCTGGTTCGACTTGTCACGAAAACCATCTGGCAGACGTTGCACTTGAATGGCTTCTACACGTGAGCGTCCAGATGGTCGTTTGAAGTTGAGCGTGAAACGAAAATAGAGAAAATCGTACATGAGCGAAACGGTTACTAATAGAAGATCGTTGCGAGGAAGGGACCCACCTGTGTGCGTTCGGATGTGACCTCGGCGCGAAAAGCACTTGCCTCAGGTGGACACTGGCAGCCCTGGTTGTGCGTGCGCTCGCGTACTGCTGCTGCTAGAGTTGCTTTGTTGTTGTTGTTGGTGAACTTGCTGGAGTTGTTGTTTGCGTTTTTTTGTTCTTTCGCTGTTGCTCGATCAGACTGCTGGCGGACTTGAAGTCCGAGCTCGAGCACGTGCCCTGGCTGTTGGCATCGATGCCGGAGTCTCCACCTTCCTCTTTGTCCTGCTGCTACTGCTGCTGGACGACGATTGGAGCTGTTGGTGGAGGTTCTCTCGGTTGAATGCGATTATTTGTTGCGGGGGTTGTTGAGTTGCCGCCTCCGCGAGTCTGTGGCAGTGGAACGTTGACAATTTCTTCGTCCGAGTCGTCGTCCGCGTCCTTGTCGTCATCGATGTTGGCGCCCGGTTTGGTTTCGCCTTCGACTAGTTTGCGCTGCTGTTCGCGCTTTTCAGCCTTTCTGCGCTTCCTCCGTTCGCGTTGTTTGGCCGCGGCCGCTTTGCGAATTTCTTCGCGGCTTCTTTCGAGGTCGAATCCTTTGAAAAGGATCCATTTTTGCCCCATGTCGGAGCAGCGTTTCGACGACCTTCTCGTGACCTGCGGTTGCGGCCAAGATCAACGGCGTAAAGCCCTTCTTGTCCTTGTGTTCGATGTTGGTACCGCGACTGATGAGCAACTCGACCAGTTCTTCATGACCACCGGCATAGGCCAGGCCAGCGGTATCGTGGTTGGAATCGGTCTCCGAGTCCACGTCAATTTGACGCTCCTGGACGACGTTTCCAGCCGGGTTTTGAATGGGTGCCGGAGCGGGACTAACCTCAAACTGGTATCCTCCGGGAACGGCGGCCGCTGCGGCTGCACTTTGTTGATCTACCGGCGCCTGTCGTACTCCGGCCAGCCGGTTCTTCTCCTTGCGTGACTTGTCACTCTTTTTGGCTATCTTCGTGGGCATTCCTGACGCGTCAACCGGAATCAACGCCGGAGAACGTCCCGTTTGGGGCTGCTGCGTCCACGTTGAACACAAACTTGGGTTGCTGCTGCTGGCTTCCGTCCGCAGCCGTTACTTAGCCAGTTGCGCCGGGCGTGTGGTGGAGGACCGTCGCTCCGGATGCGGTCTTGGTGGCCTGATAAGGGGAGAAATAATTGGTTCGAAATTATCCTTAGAGCGAAAAGCAAGTAACGCACCTGCAGCTGACTCAGCAGCTGAAGCTGATCCAGCGAGATCTGCTGGTTTGGGTTGAACGTCATCAGTCCGGGTGCGGCTGCAGAAGCCACACTTGCTCGGCGTTCGCCAGGTTCAGGTTACCAACCGAGTCGTCCTCGGCCGGCGACAACGTCCCGGATGTCACCAGCTGGTTCTGGTTGAACGAGTTTATGCCGATCAGGTTCGCGTACGCGTCAATGTCCTGGCAGGTGAAGTTAGCGGCCATTTCCTGTTGATTCAGTGTACTCGTAATTAAATTAAGCAAGAATTTCAAAGCGTTGACTGCCTTACCTGCAGCGCGACCGGGATGTCGGTTCACAAAAAAAAATAAGTTTCTGATCTTAACACACTGAAATTTAAATTTTAATGAAAGATCCGGAAAATTACGGATTTATTCCGGGCAACACAAAACGTTGCGCTAGCAAAAAAAAACTCCAACTGTCAAACGCGATGAAGGAGGAATCCCCGCTATTGAAACAAAGTTAAAGAAGAAGAGAGCAGCTCGATAGGGAGGTTCACACATACATTGAAATAAGTTTTAATTGTGTTGGTAATTTTTACGAAATTTGAACGTTCGATGTTCAAAGGTTTGAACATCGGATGGTCAAAGCCGAATGCGCATCCGATGTTCACCGGAATATGTTTGCGTGTACAAAGGGGTATGCCCTGTTTGTGGACTCGCTCTTAAATACCGGTTATGAGCTCGATTGGACAAAACCTTAAAAACCCCAGTACATTTTTCATTCGATGCTTCAGGGTTTGCTCAAATATTACGTCCAGAGATTTTCTGGATTTCAGGATCTGTGTTAGGGAGTTTGGCGCTGTTGCATACAAGTAAAAATTGCATGCAATATGTGGGAGTAGCAAACAGCACTAATTCTCCATACAAACTTTTTTTTCGGCCCTTCTAAATATTTTTGAAAAAATCATTGAGCACTTGTTACTGGGGATCAAAAACTTCATGCTTCTCCTCGAGTTGGGCCTGCGCAGAAATTTGGTTGATTAGTGTAATGATAGCTGATTCCAAAACTCTGTCAAATTTCAACAATTTCTGCCAGTTACCGATTCCAATCGGGCATTTCGATCAAGATCTTGTCGTTGGAACAGCTCGATTGGAAGAGATATTTCACCACTCCATATAGGCATCCTCTCGTTTCGATAGAGTAATTCTTTCGGTCATCCATTGTGGATTTAGTTATTTTTTCTAACTTATGAAATATTACCAAAAAAATTATCTTATTCTGTGAAATAAGATTTCCGACCCGCAGTCATTGCTCTGGGGTCATTCTCCGGCATCATCCGGAACGACAACTACCAACTAGCAGTACGATGATGCGTTGCAATGTCGAGGGCATAAGTACACACACACACACACGTGCGAAATTACGTGCGAGAAACGGTTCCGCTCTCCGATGCTGTGTTGAAGTGATGATTTTCGCGCGATCACTCTTTTTCCTTTTATTGTTGTGCAAACATCTGACGTGGCTGCAGCACATTTCCACATATGCCACACGACCAACAGCGCGGCGATGCCATTGACATTGACATTTTTGTTTGTCGTCGGTTTTATTCGTTTTGCACGTCGTTGGCCGCTGGCTGCACCTTGTTAACTGTAGAGATAGACACCGATTGTTTGACAACTTGCTAACATGTATTGGATGAATTCTAGATTAATGTTTCAAAACAACCAATGAACCATGGGTTTCCTATGTTCATAAGACCTTTTGAAAAAGTAAGCGAGAATTGTTAAATTTAGGTTGATGCCAGTTTGTCATGTACCTACTAAACAGTAACCCTGTTACTTAAACAAAAGACTAACTGCCAAACCAGCGGTGTCATACTTTGTACCGTATGCTGCTTGCGTGCTCTCGCGCCGAGCGCGGGAGGAATGAACTGCTCACTAGCGTGGTTCACGTTTCTATGAAAAAGACAAAAGTTGTTATTTTGTCTTGCATCAACCGGAATTTCGTTCTTTTATGTCCCCAGAAGCACTCCTGAAAATTTGAGCCCATTTGGTAAGGTCTAGGAGCTCCAGTTTTAATTTGAAATTTATATGGGATTTTGATTTATTTTCCATGGGAAACTATCTTTTTTTACATTGTATTAGGAATTTTTTTTATAAATCGATGAAATGACTTGATTCTTATAGTAGGAGATAGGTTTTGAACTGGGGAACAACTTTGTAGAACATACCAACAAGCTAGGAAGTGACCCTTTAAAGATACAGATACTTTTAGATGGTGGCTTTTGAAGGGGCCAGCCACCATCTAAAAGTATCTGTATCTTTAAAGGGTCACTTCCTAGCTTGTTGGTATGTTCTACAAAGTTGTTCCCCAGTTCAAAACCTATCTCCTACTATAAGAATCAAGTCATTTCATCGATTTATTAAAAAAAATTCCTAATACAATGTAAAAAAAGATAGTTTCCCATGGAAAATAAATCAAAATCTCATATAAATTTCAAATGAAAACTGGAGCTCCTAGACCTTACCAAATGGGCTCAAATTTTCAGGAGTGCTTCTGGGGACATAAAAGAACGAAATTCCGGTTGATGCAAGACAAAATAACAACTTTTGTCTTTTTCATAGAAACGTGAACCACGCTACTGCTCACGTGTGGGTGAATCCGGCCGGTTGTTATGGTTCTCCTCAGGTACCAACTACACCTTGCCAGCTCAGATAAATGTGGCGAAATGTGTCAACGACAGGCATCGCTCTTGGGTTGGTTGGCAGCACTTGAACTTCCGCATATTTTCTTCGGGGTTGTGGCACGCACACGCCTCTCTGGCGTTCTGTTCTGTTCCTCCAAGTCCTTCACCCGCGCCGCAAGACATCGGTCGTAATCAATCGGCACGTCCTGTTCTGTAGTCACTCGTGGGGTGTTGCTGCAGCAGCAGAGTTCAAGTGTAATAAAACTTGACAGCGAAATGTCTCACTTTGCTTGCGCGCGCACATCTGGTTGGAAGCAGCAGCAGTAGCGGGTAATGGTTCTGGTATCGTTGAATGGTTCCAGGAAGTGACACTTTTTTTTCCTCATGCTTTGTGTGCATGCACTCTGCACTGTGTACTGTAATGTAGAATGTAGAAAAGCATCATCGTTCTCTGGACAGCTGAACACCAAAACCAATCTGCATGTCAATTAATTGTTCTGCAGTTATAACTAAGCTCGACGTCATAGTAACGAAAGAGATAAGAATTAATCATAAATTTGCAGGCGAATAGACATTCATTTGTCGACATACTTTTTCCACTATTTTTGTTATGGAAATTTGAATTGGCCCACACTACGTTACGACTAGGCTTAGAGATTTTTCACGCGAAAAATGGCAAATTTCACGGGGACCTTAATTTTAAAACATCAAATTTCACGGAAATTTCGTGGAATGTGAAACAGCTTAAATAACTGAAAAAATCTTGAATTAAAATTATAGAAACTACTTCTTATGCTTCATTATATATTATTTTTAAAAAAAACTAACAGAAAAATCACTAACTGCGACAAAAAAAAACTATATCTAATTTCTAAAAAAGTTTCCTCGTGGTTTATGAATGGGCCCAGTAAAAATATTATTTAGTGGTTTTCACCTGACTATTCAAAAAAACTAAATAAAAAATCAATAGGCAAAAATAATTAAATCAATAACGAAATATACAAAATATTATTCAATATCAGAACAAAAAAAAGTGGTAATTTTGACCTTCGACGGAATTTATTCACCCAAATAATCAAATTTCGTGAAAATTAAATTGAAATGTTTATAAAATATGACTCTAACACCTAACACTACCAAGCTTGAAAAAAAGGGGGAATTTATATGGAAATTCACCCTTTTACTCGAGCTTGGGGGTTTCGGGTGTTAAAGTTCAAAAACTACTTATTAAATCCTGAATGCGAATGAAAATCTGCGAATGAAAATCTTTCTAAAATTAGTTATTTTCTTAAAAACTAATAAACTATCTTTGTGATAACTTGATGCTTCCAAAAATATGTGTTTTAATTTAACTTATTTTTGTTAACATCATTTAAATATTCGCAGCATTCACTTCTCAATAATTATTGTAACAATTTAAAGTTAATTAAATCTAATAAAATTTTCGTAAAAAGTCTTAGTGGATGAAATATTTATCATGTTGTTATTTCAATGAATTGATTTGAGAAAATTGATAAATTTTACGGGATTTCACGGAAATCATCAAGTTTCACGAATTTCACGCTGTCCGCGAAATCGTGAATATTCACTAACCCTAGTTACGACAATTTAAAATAATCTGTTAAAACTGGGACCATATTACGAGTTTAATTTTTGTGATTCAAACAAACGAAGGGATTTTTCATAGCGTGAAATTTTCTTAAAATAAATATTCTTAAAGCCACCTGAGGAACTCAATTTTTTTAATTTGATATATGAATTAAAATAGATCCATTTTTGTATTTGTGTATTAGTAGTATTTAATTGTTAGTACTACTTATCGTTGTTTTTTATTTAGATTTTTTTCGGATAGAAAATCTTAGATTTTTTTTTTATTTTAGATGTTTCAAAATGCTTGTGAGACAAATTTTGATGGTTTTTTAAGCAGATTAAGATTGACATTGAACAAAAAGTTACTTCCTAAACTTTCAAAGAAGGTACAATCTCTTCTATCATTAGGCAAAATGTGTCCTATCCAAACCGGTAAATCATCTGTTTTAAGTAGTTAATGATTCCGCTAAACGTTTTTTGTTTGTTTCGCCTCTTCCTACATGTGTCAGCTTGACAGCCAAAGAGAGCGTATATATTTTGTTTTGCGTCAGCGATCATAAAAACCGTCGCTCAAAACAGATGTTGGTGGAATACAGAATGGAACGATCGCATGTCAAGCCTGTCAAAATTAAGTAATTGTGAACAATACCGAAAATGCTCTGTTTTTTTGTGTCTGTTTGTCTATTTTGTAGTTTATCCGAAACTAATTAATTTAACGGTGTCATTGAACTTTGGCTAAACGTTCTGTTACAGGATTAAGTAATTTCCTCACAATTACGGAACTTCAAGGCCACTGAACAAGCGCCCCTCGGTCGCGCATAACTCAAATCAATATTGTGTAACACACAATTTGGATGATGTCACAATTTGTCTCCCGTGCTTGGGCCACATTTATGGCAACCGTGCCGGGCTGTCCACAGACCCAGCGGGGACTCACGCAGAGCCAATTTTATTTATGTCCAGCTCATCCAGTTCGAGGTTCTTGCGCGCCGTCTCCACGCGCCATGCTGACATAAAGCGACTGCCAGTTTGGTTTCTTCTTTTTTCGTTTTTTTTTTCTAAAAGAGAATTATTATGAAGAAAAAGTATAACTCGCACACGTCTTCAATTTGGAAAAATAACAAGAAGTGGAAAAACAAAAACTTGCAATTGTTTATTTAACTGTTTTTTTTTTGCTGTACCGTAAACTGGGGTGACTTTGATAGCCCGGGGTGACATTGATAGAAATTTGATTTGGCTACTATTTTTGATACATCCAATGTAACAGTCACATTTTTCATATATGTTCGATAATAAGCTTTCCCTTAATGTTTACATACTCAAAATTCTCAAAAATGTTTAAATATTAATTTGACGGGCATTTGAAAAACCTATCAAAGTCACCCCGGGCTATCAAAGTCACCCCAGTTTACGGTATTCGTTTTTGTTTGGTTTTTCGAATTATCTCTCAGTGCAATTCACCCTGGCCAAGTGGCAGTAAAGTGGCGACGACGGGTTGGATCGCTTTTGTTGGCCTTTGTAGCGTTTGCGAGTTGTGCTGGGAATTCATAAAACAAAACCCCAAGCCAGGCAAGGTAAAAGTCGGACACTTTCCGGCCGGCGGCTTCGTCAAACTGGTGCAAATTCCAAGTACACAAAACAAACGGACTGGAATGCTAAACGATGGTTTTGGAAGAAAAGAACGAAATCGCCTAACAAGATGGACCTCAAATGGTTATGATTTAAGATATACCTGGGAGAAATCAACCAAACTGCTAACAGTTCCTCGATTATATTGAGACCACAATGTCACACTAAAAGAATTAAATATAAAATATATTATCAATTTCATACGAAGCCAGCATGTTCAAATTCAAAAGTTCTCCGAAATGGTAAGTTCTGAAATAATTATACTCACAGTTTTTTTTTTATCTAGCGATAAAAATAATCTTTGACGAGTAAGGGTGTAAAAAGATCAATAAATAACTTTAAAACCAATCAAATCCAAAGAACATACTTTAAAGCGCGGTCGTTGATCCAGATCCTTCCCATAATGAAATTAATTCCCCTAATTGATAAAATTTTCTCGAAAAAGAACACTACAAAAATTAATCACTCACGAAATTTTATGGCTCATAAATTCAGTTATGCCCGTAAAATCGTCCCAATCAACGCGCACTCCCAAAGTCGCCATCTGAAGCACCAATTTTCTGAATAGTTTTAAGGAGGGGGAAACGCGATGGTTCGATGACCCACTTTTCACCGATTAATTATCTGCTGCTTATTTTCTGCGGCCAGAATAGGTTCCTAAATCACGGGGGCCAAAACAATAGAACTCTTAACCCGCGGGTATTAATAAGTTTTACGATCCGGTGCCGGCTATAAAAATAAACGTTCAGGTCCGTAAAATGTTGGGAATTTCGGTGTGTGGTATCATTATTCCTGGTGGTGTGCTTTCTCCGGTGGAATCTCACCCCCGGAATCTTCTCCTCAGAATCTCTCTGAGGAAAACTGGTGCTCCGCTGACAGCTGCCGTGGTTTCTGCGGTCGAGAATCAATCAAGATTAGCTTCGAGAGGTGGTCACAGAATTGGCGCGTGTTACCTCTGGCTGTGGAAGCTCGCGACCAATAAACTCGATAATAGACCTCACCACGTTAATAATAATTATCGGTGGTTCCCTTCTGCGCACATCTGGGAAGGGGTACATCTTTTATGTCAGAAAAAAGATGTAATTTTACCTCTGTAAATGTGTAATTTTACCACTTTTCTGTTGTAATGTCACTTTTTCGGTCTAAATTGAGGTAAAATTACATCATAAAAGAGGTAATATTCAACCTTCCAAAATTAAAGCTTCCAAATTTACATTTTTTTTTCTGTGTATATGAAATACAGCCTCAACAAATTTGATAAAAGCATTCAATTGCCCCTGTTTGCATATGCATTTTCATAACGTTATTGTTATTGTTGCAGTTTGGTTAAAAAAAGTGTGTTCTTCCAGAAAAAACGCATATCAAAGATCAAAGATCCGGCCTCAACAAAGTGTATAAAGAGCATTGAAGTGCTCATAACTTTTAATAGGGTTGTTAGATTTTCAATTTATTTGGCTCATTCGAAATGTCTTTCAAATACCATTTGAAAACAAAGGGGTTTGAAACACATTTTAGCTAAAATCGAATGAGATCCTGGGTAGGTAGAGTACGTAAAGGAGGCTCAGAAAAGAACTTCATTTTCGATATATTTCATAGTCTTTCCTAATTGAGGCGAGGAAGGCCAAAACTCTATTAGGAACACCAGATAGTTGAAAAAATACATAAAACAACAAAAATTAAGTTGTACATACTACATACAAAAGTTGCTCGAAATAAAATCAAAACTTTCGGTTATTTTCTGAAAACATTTGGGCAATACAGGGTTGATATCTGGAGTTTTTTTAAAAAGGTCCAAAAAACCAAATTTCTTGTTTTTGCTTTTTGGGTGTTTTTGAAACCGAGTCAGGGGTATTAAAAAACACCCTAAAAGCAAAAACTGAAAATTTGGTTTATTGGACCTTTTCAAAAAAACTCCAGATATGTGATTATCTACAGTTGAACAATGTTTTTTTTTGTAAATATTATTATATTCTTCCGAATTTATTTGTTTTTTTTTTATTGAAAAAAAACTTAATATTTATCACAAATTAATGTTTCAAGTTTAGACCTTTTTTTTAAGAAATATCGGATGTTGAGGCAAAAAAAAACATTTTCGTCAAGCTTTTCGACCTATTCTCGTCACTTTTCATCAACAATAGAGAGTTGCTTGCTCACTTTTATTTGAGCTATGTACACCCAGAACTGGACATCGGCATACGAGAGGATAAAGAGCACGGTTTGGTACGCAGCAAAAAATCCGATGGTAAAATCGCATGCACCTTCGTCAAAATAAACACTTAATATTACACACTGCATGTAAAATTTTTGCAAATGGCAGAAGTGCGGTGCTTCGGTGGACGCGCAGTCCTGTTTTTTCGTGATAATTTTTGTCTCTTTTGTGTCGCTCTTTGTGTGCATGAGGTGATTGGGCATAATAATTGAATAATGCCATCAGAAGTGCGGTGCTTCGGTGGACGCGCAGTCCTGTTTTTTCGTGATAATTTTTGTCTCTTTTGTGTCGCTCTTTGTGTGCATGAGGTGATTGGGCATAATAATTGAATAATGCCATCAGAAGTGCGGTGCTTCGGTGGACGCGCAGTCCTGTTTTTTGTGATAATTTTCGTCTCTTTTGTGTCGCTCTTTGTGTGCATGAGGTGATTGGGCATAATAATTGAATAATGCCATCAGAATTGCGGTGCTTCGGTGGACGCGCAGTCCTGTTTTTTCGTGATAATTTTTGTCTCTTTTGTGTCGCTCTTAGTGTGCATGAGGTGATTGGGCATAATAATTGAATAATGCCATCAGAATTGCGGTGCTTCGGTGGACGCGCAGTCCTGTTTTTTGTGATAATTTTCGTCTCTTTTGTGTCGCTCTTTGTGTGCATGAGGTGATTGGGCATAATAATTGAATAATGCCATCAGAATTGCGGTGCTTCGGTGGACGCGCAGTCCTGTTTTTTGTGATAATTTTCGTCTCTTTTGTGTCGCTCTTTGTGTGCATGAGGTGATTGGGCATAATAATTGAATAATGCCATCAGAATTGCGGTGCTTCGGTGGACGCGCAGTCCTGTTTTTTCGTGATAATTTTTGTCTCTTTTGTGTCGCTCTTTGTGTGCATGAGGTGATTGGGCATAATAATTGAATAATGCCATCAGAAGTGCGGTGCTTCGGTGGACGCGCAGTCCTGTTTTTTCGTGATAATTTTTGTCTTTTTTGTGTCGCTCTTAGTGTGCATGAGGTGATTGGGCATAATAATTGAATAATGCCATCAGAAGTGCGGTGCTTCGGTGGACGCGCAGTCCTGTTTTTTGTGATAATTTTCGTCTCTTTTGTGTCGCTCTTTGTGTGCATGAGGTGATTGGGCATAATAATTGAATAATGCCATCAGAATTGCGGTGCTTCGGTGGACGCGCAGTCCTGTTTTTTCGTGATAATTTTTGTCTCTTTTGTGTCGCTCTTTGTGTGCATGAGGTGATTGGGCATAATAATTGAATAATGCCATCAGAAGTGCGGTGCTTCGGTGGACGCGCAGTCCTGTTTTTTCGTGATAATTTTTGTCTTTTTTGTGTCGCTCTTAGTGTGCATGAGGTGATTGGGCATAATAATTGAATAATGCCATCAGAAGTGCGGTGCTTCGGTGGACGCGCAGTCCTGTTTTTTCGTGATAATTTTTGTCTTTTTTGTGTCGCTCTTAGTGTGCATGAGGTGATTGGGCATAATAATTGAATAATGCCATCAGAAGTGCGGTGCTTCGGTGGACGCGCAGTCCTGTTTTTTGTGATAATTTTCGTCTCTTTTGTGTCGCTCTTTGTGTGCATGAGGTGATTGGGCATAATAATTGAATAATGCCATCAGAATTGCGGTGCTTCGGTGGACGCGCAGTCCTGTTTTTTGTGATAATTTTCGTCTCTTTTGTGTCGCTCTTTGTGTGCATGGGGTGATTGGGCATAATAATTGAATAATGCCATCAGAAGTGCGGTGCTTCGGTGGACGCGCAGTCCTGTTTTTTGTGATAATTTTCGTCTCTTTTGTGTCGCTCTTTGTGTGCATGGGGTGATTGGTTTTATGTGATTAGGTTTTATTTTTTATGTTATTTTCTTTCTCTCCATTTCCTCAGTTTGATTTGCGATGCCTTTCCGTCGGGTCGTGTTTTTTTTTCGCGTTCGTCGTCGGTGTGTTTTTTGTTTTTTTTTCGCGTGCGTGTATGTGTGTAAAAGTGCGGCTGGTTCTGGTTGTCATCGATGACAATTGAGCCAGTCTTATTTGCGATGCCTTTCGGTCGGGTCGCAGGGTTTTTTCGCGTTCGTCGTCGGTGTGCAATAACAACAAAACCTTATCATACCATTTCAGCTCGATAAACATCGTAACTCGTCGTTCGCTTCGTTAATCAGTACCCCACTAAACATGAATCATGTAAAACTCGTAAAAACATCTCAATTAAAAAGTCAGACTGTTAAATTCTTCATCATTTAATTACAAATAATTTTGGTTCTATCTTTCCACAGCCGGCTGTCTAAGATAAATCCATTTCAATTAAAAGTTAACAGCCTTTAAACGGGAAATGACTCATCCGCAGCATCCGATTGCTTGCCTTGAGATTAAAACATAATACCTTTCAACAAACACTATGATTTTGGGTCGCATCATCATCTTCTATGGTGAATCCTGACCAAACACCCTATCCTACTAACAAATTTTCAGGTTCCTGGCGCTTGTGGGGTGTAAGCACAGAGTAAATCAGCTGCCCTAGTAGCAACCTGCGCTAACTAACATTCCCGTCCCTTAAAATCGAGATCTACAAACTGACATGGCGGGCGCCGTTGGTGGCCAATGACTGTTACCTATTCGCAACTGATCTAGCTTTGGCAATCATGGTGTTTTATCTTTTCAGCGCATTCATACATGCTGTTGATAAGGGAAACACCACTAGATCGTCGAAGCATATAATCAGTAGTGCTGAAAGGATATTACGGTTCTGTTCAGCAACGGAGGGGCAACCATGGGTGATCTCTCATGCTCACACTGCATGTAAAATTTTTGCAAATACAATAAAAATTACGACCGACGGGATTCAAACCCAGCACCAACTGTAAGGACTGGCGCCTTAGCCCACTCGGCCATCAGACCGATGAAAAACTGTAAGGATAAACGCATATATGAGCTAGGCATTCCGGTCAGGTAGGCTTCCCTTACTGATGAGCTACACCCAAAGTTAAAGAACGAGGGGATAGTCCTCACGAAAAGAAACGTGAGGAAAGTGCTATTTTGCGAGAGTATAGTCCTCTTGCGTGTTCATTCGTTCATTGGAACAGTTCATCCTACAAATGACCACCACTTAATCACCGAACCATGGTGGCCCATACGGCAAAGGCACAGTTCAATATGCCGAAGGTCTTGGGTTCGAGTATCGGTACCGGTACTTTTTTTTTTGATAGATGAACTTTTTTTGGAAAATGAACCCATGAGTAAACTACTCTCGTTAATTTCGGGATTTATCCTCTCAGTCCGCACACAGTACCATTTTACTACCGAATCGTGCTCTTTATCCTCGCGTATGCCGATGTCCAGTTCTGGGTATTTCAGGGTGTAAAATCACATAAAATTGCGTAAAATAAAGCAATATTTATTTTACACCCAGGCCTTTTACACGCAGATGGATTACTACTTTTTTAGCTGTGTAGTAAAATGGTACTGTGTGCGGACGGAGAGGATAAATCCCGAAGATACCGAGAGTACTCATGAGTTCATTTTCAAAAAAAAGGTCATCGATCAAAAAAAAGTACCGGTGCCGAGACTCGAACCCAAGACCTTTGGGGAAATGAACCGTGCCTTTACCATATGGGCCACCATGGTTAAGTGTCATTTGCCTATATAAGCCACTCAATAGGATGAACTGTTTCAATGAACGAATGAACACGTGAGAGGTCTATACTCTCGCAAAATAGTATTTTCCTCATGTTTCTTTACGGGAGGACTATCCCCTCGTTTTTGAACTTTGGGTGTATTACAGGGGTGCCCAACCTTTTGGCCCTGCGGGCCAGATCTGACTTTGCTAAACCAGTGGCGGGCCGCAGCAAAAGTTTGATAAATGTTGAAGATGTAATTTTTTTAAATTTAAGGTTCTTTCAAGTCTAGAGTTTTTTTTAAATGTTTTTTTATGTGTCCTATCAATAAATAAACTAGTGTTAGTTCATTACCTTGATTTTAGAAAGATAAACAAAGATAAATTTCAAAAATTTGTTTATTTGATTTATTTTTTTTGTTTAAAATTGTTTGGGTTTGTTTTGTTTATGAAAAAATATATTTTTGCTCGCTGATTTCTTTACTTATTTTGGACTTTTTAAAAATTCTAGAATTTTTTGCAGCAATCTTTATTTTCAGTATGACTAAATTGCTGTCTGTAAGCTTTTTCAAACAAAACTTTATCACTGCAAAGTTTTACTAAAAAAATACTTTTTTTTGTTTACCCACTTATTGAAAAAATCAATTTTAATCAAGTTCCTCAAAAAAGAAAAGCTTCAATTTGCAGTAAAATGGTACAAATTGTAAATTTTTTAATTAAATGTCTTTTGTGCAGTTTTAGACAGCGATACAAGTTTTTTTTTCATTTAACAATTTTACGAAATGGGTAATTTCGTTATCTTTCGCCATTTTACAGTTTATTGGTTGATTCTGAAACTTTCAAAAAAGAAATTACACGAGTAAATTAAAACATTATAAAAAATGCATTCGAAAGAAAAAATATTTCAAAATTACAAAGCCAAATCAAAATAATAGTTGAATTCACATCATTTTCCCGCAAAAAAATGGTCTCAAGTTTATTTTTTTTATTTAGACACTCAATTTTTTTATTTAATATTTCATGATCAGCGTTAGGGGCCGGTCATAGAACTATTTTGAAAAGTCGTCGCGGACGTTGGGCAAGCCTGGTGTATTACTTTGAAATAGTCAT